>NC_133902.1:56316912-56361912 GCF_964199755.1 Larus michahellis
TCTATTGACAACACAAAATAGCTTTGTGTACTAAAGACTGAATGGAACCATACCCATTTGTTTTCATGCAAACTCTCCCACAGCATGAGTGACACGCAAACACAACACGTAACAGAAAGATTATGTGTACAGGAAGACATTTGACTTATTCATAAATGTGTCCAAGTCCTAACTAGAATAAAATCATTTGGTTCCCGAGTCCCCAAAAGGACACAGCTACATTAAATGATGAGAACACCAAAGCCAAACTACCACCTTGAGAAATGCCTTACCAGTTTGCACTCACCTTCTCCGTTTTTGCAGAGGCGAAATGCAGAAATTGCATCCAAAGAATTATAATTTGTGACCTTTTAACATAAATGGTAATTTCTTAGATGAGTTTTTTTTATATATTCCATCCCATGTTCTTCCAAATAAGAGCTGACCAGAAATACTTTGCATGAAAAACTAAATGTTCCCAGTGACAACTCTGATCACATCATTCCTTGCACATGAACATTAAAAGATTGCAACAACAGCAAAAAACACTAGTTGGTCTTATAACTTCAAGACTAAATCCTAAATATAGTACATTTTCAAATTGTCTTTCCTAAAATCTAAATAATATGTTCATCGCTTTAACCAAAAGCTAACAAAGTACAACTTGTATTGTGCTGCAGGCCATAAAGTGAGTGTTCTTCGTCTGTATCATGGATGGATGAAAATGAAAAGTAGTTTTTGAAAATTTACAACAGTTCTGACACTACTGCGTGTTCCTCATTACACGTTATTCCTGTCTATTTATTAGACTTACTCCAGACTTTTTACTACCTTCAAAAAGATAGTTTTCATCAATTCTTCTTATCTTTATGTTAACCACAGGAAATTGCACAGAATATGGACCGAAGCCCTGGCTGAAAAACAAGGAGCAGGGATAAGAGATGGACCCCAGCAGCTGCTTCAGTCAGGCTGGAGAAGCTGTAGTTTAAAAGTAACATTTCATAATGAATTTTGTCTTCAGCACAGTACTCGGGTGATGTTTTCTTATTATTTGCCTATCCAAAGGAACCACTCTGCTATATGAAAAAAGTGTCCAAGTAAGGGGATATTACTGGAAGCCCTCCCTCCTCTATCTTTGACTGATACATCTCCACCTGCACCGCTTCCAGTGCTTCACAGCAGAGAGCTAGACTTTGCTGGTGAATCCTATGGAATTCTTCATTTCTCTACCCTAAAGAAGCCTTCCTCAAAATTAAACTGTTCTTATACCTGAGACTGGATATTGCCAACGTGTGCTAAATGGCCTTACAATACAGCGTCTTGAACAAGTTAGAAACAGGAATAACATCTGACCGTGCAGCTACTTAGGGGAGCCATCACGACTGCAAACGCTGCCTACTCCTACAAGCAATGAATTTTCTATACAACACCTGAGGCGGGGCAAGGAGAGGAGCTTCCCAGATGATCCCAGAATGCAAAGGCAGAGGCGAAAACGTAGTTTGTCACCACATGCAACAAAGTGTTGCAAGAGGGGGAGCAGACTGAGCCATGACCTTTCTGCAAGCTGCCGTGGCTCAAACTTACAGGTAAACCAACATCAGACATACGTGACTGCTGCTGTTTTCAAGGACTGATACTTTAAAGGCTAAAACCCCTGTTGCTAGCAAAGCCCTTTGCTAAGATTTTCTTTTCTTCTTTCTTCAGATACTGTTTGCTCTGGGATAACAGAAGGAGCTTCAAACTTAGGTGATTCTCCAGAGGACTCTAGGAAACACCTGGAGATCTTGCAAGATGCTGGACACTAATACCAGGGTATGAAACGCCTACACTGCAACAAAGATGATGTTAAACACAACGTCCAAGCTTGGACATACAATTAAATGTCCCAGAATCAGAAGCCCAGGGCCGTATAGCTTGAAATCACACAGGAATTACTTGCGACTTCACTTCTAAGATTTCATCCTTACAGAAATGCATCCAGTCAAATAGCAAAGCAAGCATGGACTTTGCTGGCAACTCTCAGGACTCCCTAAATACTCCCTCATGGATTAAAACCACATACAGTCTCCAACACCACCAATAAAATCTTTATATAACAGCATCCCACAAATTCTTCCAATTCATTTTTTGCATATATCCATGTGTACGAAGACTTTATGTGCATACATGAAAACTCAGTGAAATAAACCTAAGACGACATGAGCTGCAACACCAGATTTTTTTTTTTAACTACAAGGAAGAATCAAACCACTATTTCTGTAATTTGTTTTCCCACTATTTAAAATGGATCTGTACACCTTCTTTATGAAATTAGCTGAGTAGTAGTCAACTCATCACAACATTTTTCAAACACTTATCACCACGCACTGCTGATAAGAACCTTTCATCCTATAACCACTAAAACTTTTCCTCTCAAAGCAAGATACCAGCAGAGGCTTAGCCACTATTCACATAGAATTACATAAGTTTTCAGAGCAGTTCACCAAAAATTCGAAAAATATATTATTATTTCCTCAAAGCAAAATAATACACTGCACTGGGAAGACATTTGCTCTCATTACTTAATAACACTTGTTATATACCTGAAGGGGTTTCTTAACCCAAATCTCCCCAGCAACACTGGGCTGTAACTACGCTGATTAAATCAGCTTCACATGTGTTAAAAAAAAAAACAGAAAGCAAGAAATAAAGGTAGAGTCTTAATGTATCAACAGCTTCTTCTGATTTCATAGACCACATTAAAAGAATAAACACTGAAAATCCTGGCCACACATTAAGACAATTCTTACACCCAAACAATTTGATAATGTAACATTGTGTATCAAGCCAGTTTTTTCATAAATTATGATCTAAACAGAATACTAGTCAATTCACCAAAAGATATCAAAGATATCCCTTTATTACAAATGATCCAAGTATCCCCCTTGAGGCTATGGCTATCAGAAAGCATTTAGTTAGCTCCCAAGCCAATATTTTTCGTATCTGTTTTATTATGAAACTGTAACACATTTTCAATAACTTTTAGCTTTGCTATACAGAGCAACAAATAATTTCCCAGAACCCTTTGGAAAATCTGACATGCGAAATGATTCTCTAGTCAACTTGTGTATTATTAAGCTGAAAAAGACCTTATATCAGATCATTGGAGGGAATGGAAAAGTATTGGAAGCTTCGGGACAGATGGACGAACTTCAGGTCATATAAAATACTACCAAGGCTGTATTTGAAGAAAAATGTGAAAGTTTGTGAAAGTGCCCCGGGTGAAAATACTTTGTGTTGCTAAGAAACATCATCCCTGATGATGGATGAATTAAATTGTCTCAGTTAGTAGAGCCAACTCCAGGCATCCCTCGTTTATTAGTAGAACGTTTTCTTGTGCTGGTAATTTATTTCAAACAGCCACATACAAATAAAAAACCCTACTTTTAAATGAAACTGAGAATTTCAAACTTCCGTAATTAATGCTAGAGAACAGAACAGAGTTCACATCTTGAACAGAATTTAATAACTACATTTTCAAAGTTTATATTTGTAAATGTAATATTAATACATCCAAACGATTAAGAACTTATTTTAGGATAGTCTGCAATGAAATACACTGTTCAACTTCCAAAATTACTCTATATACAATCCGGTGAAAAATAAAACTCTTCAACTATGTCTGAGTACCAAACAACATAAATATTCAGGTAATCAAATTTTAAACATCACTGAGAGAAAAGCATATTCATTTGTCATGTATTGTTATGATGACACCAACATAAAAGCATGGAGGAAATAATGCAAACCACCTGCTTTTCTCATTCAGAAGTTGTCTCTGTGTTCCTCTCAATCTCTTACTTACAGGCTGTTTCTTCTGCAGAACCTATTTGTGAACTCAGGGCAGTATATCTTTATTTCTGAAGTACACGTTTTCTGCTGAACTCCCACAAAGCATACCTGTTTCGTCTGCTGTGCACTGTGTTAAGCGAAGTCCTTTCAAAAAGGTTCTAGCTGGAGCAGAGGAAGGCCACCGGCTCACCTCTTCCCACTGGCTGCACAAGGGGCCAGACAAGCTCTCCTGGAAGGGGAAAGAAAAGCAAGCACATCTCACCTGGCACAGCCTTCAAGAGCAGGAGGCAACAGCAAAGGCGAAGCACAGCAAGCAGGGAGCCCCAACGTGAGCAGGAGAGTCCTGAGATCAGAAAGTAGACGTATGACTGCTGCTCAGAGATGATGGAAAAGGGCAGTTTTCTTAGTAACTCAGACAGGAATACGCAGGATTTTATGCCACCCAGAAACCAACACAGTTGTTGCACTGAGAGTAAACCGACGGCAAAGACCCACTCTGCAAGCACACAGTCAAAGACAAGAATCATTAAAGAAAATTTATTTTAATTTGTCCGATGGCAAGGCTTTGGGGTTTTTCTTCCTATTACTCTAGATCACATTCTAATGAAGACTCCAAGCTAGAAGTCCCAAGTTTTAGCACTGGAGAGTTCAATTTAAGGAAAAAGGTGAAAAATCCTCTATTAACTGTTCTTTGGATCCCATCACAGCTTCCAAGTCAGAAAGTACCATGCACAGTTATGTGTTAAGGCCACATACTCAGCTAGTCAATATACAGAGGCAACCACAGAAGCTCTTCTTCCCAAATAATACCACCACAGAGAAGAGTTACCACTGGAGAGTCTGAGAAGTAGTATTTAATAATGATACCAATTTGGCTGCACTATAGGAGATGTGCTTCCCGTGGGCCTAATAAGGAGGAGCTTTACAATCTAAGCAGAAGCATTTTAAAACCTCAAAGAACATGTCTTATCTGCACCACTTCTGCTTCTGGAATCCCAGAAATCCTGAAGACAGAAGGCAGATCGGACTGCAGCTTTCCTAGGCACAGATGTTGCAACCACATCTGCCTTAACTGTAAGCCACGGTCCTTGCTACTATCTGACTCTAGCAGCATCTCTGAGTTACTTCAGTTTTAGAAACATCAGTGTAGAGGATAAGATAAAAGTGTTTCTGATCACATCAGGTACACTAAAACACTAACACAAAAGAAAAACACCTGCAGATCACGTTCCAAGCCCACAGCATGAAAGAAAAGGTTTTGAAGTAGAGATACCCTTTCTTCTACTCCTCCCTTGTCTACCTGATTCACAAAATAACACTTACTTCAAATAACGAGACCTGTTTGATCAAAGATATTTTTTTAAAGTGTTGATCTAGCAGCCATGAAGATTGACCATTCGTGTATGGAAGCATCTCAAGTTGCTCAGACACAGAAGCATGCACATGTATATTTATCCAATTAACTACAGGTGATTACACATCTCTGAGGATCTGCACCTACCACCAAACCAGGTGCGCAGATCCATGTAAACATTCTCCGAGCTTTTTTCTTTTATCTCACTGAAGATTCTCTCCCTAAACCCCTATAGCTACAAGATGTATGACTTAATTTGTCCAGTTCCAGGCTCCCAAGATGGACACGAACATACCCAAGTCTTTGGGGCAAATAGCCCCAAAGACAATAAAGGGGTCAGAGCACAACCCAGCCAGTCTGTAACTGGACTAAGTGATTAACAGCAGAACTGAAGCAGGGGGTTTAATAATGAATTGAATGCAAAAAGTAAAAAATTAAGTTAAATTTGTATTAACAGGAGCATCATATGCAAAAGATGGTAAGATTTATTCATCACTGATACTGACTGAGGCTGTCTATCATGTTCAGGTCCAGATAAAGAGATGTAGGAAACCTAGAAAAGCCCAGAAGAAAGCCTAAGCAATCAGGGAAAGTTAAAGGGAAATGGGCTGCCGAGTACAGAAAAAAAGGTGAGTAAAGAAAGAGGGCGTAAGCTTCAAAACAGGTTAACAGCAATTACAAAAACAATGCTCATGTCCCACTACTGCAATATCCACAGCAGAAAAGACAAACAAACAAGAAGCTTAACAGGTTAGGGAAAAAAATTAGAATAGTATTTGAAGAAACATGCAACCTCTAGGGATAGCTAAACAACAGACTAATTACAGAGGGGTTACACAAATCTTTGCTAATTGTTTTTAAGACCTGGTAAAATGTCAGAAACCATCTATACATATCTGTCTGGCTTTACGATGAACGTTATATGCTCACACATACAGTACAGGGCCTTAACGTAAAGTGGAGGACCTCCAGAGATCGGTTTTCCTTCTCTAAACCTAAAGGCTGTACAAGTTTAGGCTCCTGCCAGGCAAATCAGCAGGTGACCAGACTGCTCCTTAGAGCTCCAAGCAGGCTTTTGATATCTCTTTTTTCTAAATAGCCAAGGCAGCCTGTGATTGACAATTTTCTATCACATCAAGCATGCTACCTTAAATATGAAGTACTCTGAACGATCCACCAGGGAAATAAAGTACAAAGAAGGCAAAGGCAACCGATCCCGGGAATCCACTCCTGAGAAGGAAATCAAAACTGCCAAATTGGGCAAGGATGGGCAGCCCATTAGTATCTAAAAATACAGGTAGTTATTTTTGCTTCTAGCACCTACAATAAATAAGCCTTAATAAAAAGGAGTATTTAATAAAGTACTTAAGAGAAATAAGGAGGGAAGGTTTGACGTTTCTCAGCAGTATGAAAGGAAATGAGGTAGAGTCAGAGCTAATTCTCCTTATATAATTTCACATGGAATGATTAGTTCTGCCCCAACAGTAACAGCTTTCCAGAGGGTCCTACTTGTCGCCAAGATTGCATACAGATGCTGTAAGTGTAGCTTCCCTATTCTCCACTGACAACCAACTTAAAAGGCCAATATAATATTCATTTTACTATAGAATGAAATTCACAGCATGAATAGTAAAATAATGTCACAGCTACCATGAAACTGCAGTTGCATGTTGGGGGTTGTGACTTTTAAAAGTTTAATCATGAAACAGATTCATAACGAGGAAGATGCAAAGTAGCTTTCTGCTTTAGCACTGTCCTGCGGTCATTAAGGATGTCGAAGAGCTGCACCAGCTGTGGTCTGACAAGAGGGCCAAGGCATGGAGGAATACTCATGTCACATGCTCATGCTGATTTTTTTTTTTTTTTAAAAAAGGCAGGTTTTCAGTCATTACTGTGCTGATTGCCCCCTCTCTCAAGCCTGATTAGGAAAGACATTCCACATGCACAGGGATGCTGAAGGTGGTGGAATTCCCTAAGTCACCTGGGTCACTTCTGGGTGAAATACCAATTACTGGCAATTCATCTCAATAAGGCCAACAAAAGAACCCTGTAAGAGACATCACTCAGCCAAACGGTGAACACATCACACAGATAATCCTAAAACTCTTTGCAAAAACTTGTTGCAGGTATTACTACTTTTAAAAAGCACTGTAGCATTTGGTATTTAATCCTTGAAGAGATGCTAGTAGAAAAACCATATTCAAGTCCAATGTTCCAGCTCAGCTACTTCAAGTTTTCCTTTAAAAAAATATACTGTTTTTTAAAGGATATATATAAATATACATTTTTCCAGGGAGAGATGACCTACATTAGTAAATTTAACCATCAATAAAAAACCTAAATAACTCCCTGGAACAGCATGCCAAATACTAAGAACTTTAAATGTGTGTATTTTTTGCTTATTAGCACAACCGTTTGTTTTATAAAAGATCTACGGATTAAATACAAAGCACACTATTAGTTTTAGGCACAAGAACAACCAATTTTTTAATGCCTTGCCAGAAATAATGACTAATTAGGCCAGCACCACTCTGCAGTCATTTCCATAAATCCTGCCTTTACATTTAAATCACAACAAAAAAGAAAACTGACTTAGTGATAACAAAAGCATATACTTCTTGTTCAAGTTGTCTTAAAACAAGTTAGTCTCTAAAGCCACCAGGAAGATGCTATTGTTTATTTGGAGAACCTGAATTTATCTCAAACCACAAAGCTATACACAGAAATTTACTGGATTAAACTGCACTCCAGTTGACAGACAAGGTGAACAGCAACACTTTAAACTGGGAAATTGCAAAACACAGAATTTCACAGAATACTGACAGATTACTTATTCTGCAAAGTCATCCTATAGCACATTCCCCATGTAAACCTTGAAACCAGCCAGAGTATAAACGACACAGTATGTTCAAGTACTTGTTGAATTTTTGTTTTCTGGAATATTTGTATGTAAAGTAAATTTCAAAGCAGAAAGATATATATGAAATATGACACTGAGCATCAGATGAAATGAGGATGTGTACTTCAATTAAAAGATTTTAATTTTTATATTACGGTAATTATGGTGCTTCTGAGAAAGCACTTATTTAATTACAGGCAGCAGGCAAGACGGTTATAAAAAAATACCTTATTTTCACAATGCAACATGGACTTTATTTCTATTTTATTTACGAAGGTGTCGCTCAGTAAATAAACCACGATGAAAACTAAAGCAAGATCTACACTGTCAAATAATCCAAAATAATGTCATTAATGTGAACTCTGAGGTTGTTTTTTTTTCCACCAGCCAATTTGGCTGGAAAGAACAGGAAGAGGATATTTTTCTAAGAGTTAGTCCTATCTTCACTGTTCTTTCTCCCAAATATTCTGCCGCTACAGTCACATCCCATCATTGCTCTAGCTAATTGCTCCATGCTGAGTTTTCAGCATTCCCAAACATTTACCCTTGCATGTATGCACAAAGCTTTGTGATATTCTGGAAGTTCTTCTACATAAAGGCTTTACAACAGTTCTGTTTCTACTGCATATGCATTATTAGGCTTTAGGACGATGAACCAAAAAATCTCAGTTCTCTGAAAGAGATGCATCTCTCTTTTCAGATTGAGCAAAATACCGAACAGCAACAGCGAGGTCTTCATCCTTCATTCCAACACACTTGACCACCGAATTCTGGCAGGGTGAGTAATGGCCATCATGGAACATCAATTGAGTCAATCTTCCATCCCAGAGAAGGAATAAAAGACTGCATCATATTAAATCTGCATCCAACTACTTAGGCGTGAACTTAAGGGGTGTGGGGTTTTTTTTCCTCAATGACAGCTTCTAATAATGATTATGAAAGAAATCTTGCACTCTGGATGGTATTTTATTCATCAAGACCATGATCACCACCAGTTTTCTGTTGCCAGAGGCAAGGCCAAAGTAACCTTTTTAAGGGCCACTGTTGTACCTCTATGAGGAAAACATTCCCACAATATTTATAGCAATACAATACTTGTACTATTGAGCATCATTAACACAGACAACCTGTTGCACAAACAAGGCACCTGACTACCCAAAAATAAACTTGCAACAAAACTGGAAAACAGCATGTAAAGCCACGCTGGTCACACTGTTGTATAGACCGCATACGTAAAGATGTTTTCAGATGCAAAACTAAGTAAATTCCTCTTTTTCTTTTCAACCTAACATTAATGTTTTTAACAATTTTTTTATAACAATTCAGTAAAATTAAGGTATGAGGATCATATTAAACCCAGTTACATTGGAAGTGCAAACAAGAAAACTTCCACTAATCACATATATATCAAATTTTGCAGTTTGATGATACATAAACCTACCCACACGCAAATATCTAAATCAAAGTTGCTTATACAGCACTTTGGGATTTTTGTGCCTCAACTGTTTGCAGCCTTTCTGTGTCTTAAGCCTAACAAATAATTATTCAGGGAAAAAAACAAACCACACTTAGTACCTGGACTTGCCTGCTTTCTTCCATATTCTGCATTTCATCCTTAATTTTACATATTTCACTGTTAATTTTAGACATTCTTCCAGTTCTCAGTCAGACATCAAAGAGCTACTTATACCCAAAATACCAGCAATTTGAAATATTGTCATTTATAACTTGAAAAGATCTTTGATTTCTTGCCTACAGGAAATACTGTGGCTCAAAAATAAAACATATATATATGTTCTCATATAAGCATATATATGGGGTCCAAATGCAAATCCAGGATTTTGGATAATAGACTGTTTGGAGACATGGTTTTCACATTTAGATTTCGTACTCTGTCTGGTACTTCACACATTTATTTTTACTTCCACATCTGACGTGCAGCAATATGGCTAGCTAAGGTGTACATTTAAGACATACTTTGATATATATCTATTCAGAAGTGAAATTCACACTGGGGTGTGTGTCCTTACAGCACTAAGGCACCGCTTCCCCACTGCTAACTGCACCGCTTACTGATGGCTGGGGGCAGGGGAAGGCAGGCCCTCTGGAGCCCCTCGTTAACAATTCTGCCACCAAAGATTAAGATGATTTTCCTGCTTTACAAACTTGGTAGAGAACGTTTCTCACATACAAATGGAAAAAAAAGACATGGTAGCTAACATATTTCTAAAATGCTTGCTGCGTGTGTTCCAAAGAACTTTGCCTATATATATACATATATTTAGAGTTTGTTCTCCATTTTTTCAAATTTTGTTAAATTAATATTAGTAAGTTATACATCTAGTCCCAGACAAACAAGATATTCTTTTCAAGTTTGCCTATCATTTCTTACTACTCTCACTGCATAATGGCTTGTGTCTCAATCAGCGGTACACTCAAATAGTCAACATTAAGATCCATTATTTATTCCAACATCACTAAAAATCTAACCTTAAAATATACTCTCAGGGTACTCCCTTACAACAGAATACAATTCTGTTCACACAGGAATATGTATATTCTATATGTTTCTTCTGAGCACACAGTTTAGGATCCAATTTACACAGAAGCAGAAGTTCTTTAACTGAATTATTTAACCAGGTAAGATCTCAAGTCTTTGGACAAGGCTTCCTCTTTGCAACTGCAAGAGCTAATACAAGAGAATATTCTACATTAAATATTTGCTTATCAACTCCAGCAGGAGAAACATCTTATCTCGATGGCTCTCCCAGTCTGAACAATATAGGACTGTATTGTACAAACATACTCCGATCTTGTGAAGCCAAACAATGCAGTATATATTTTGTTTCTTTTTTACAAGTTAGATTCCAGCCGGACACACAAACAGTAAGGAATTTAAATACAGCAAATGCTTCTAAAACTACTGGCCTGCTCTACACTAGGAAGCACTTGGCATGTCACAGCTTACAGCTGCCATCCAGTTTTTGCCCAGTTTATCCCAGGAGCCCTGAGTAAAAAAGGACGACACTGGTAAAGTGTTGTTTTGATGATACAAACGTCTACTTAAAAATTTTAGAAATTTTCACCAGTGCAGGATACTTGTCAGGGACCACAAACCTTCACTGTTCCGACCAAAACAGAAAATAACAGAAGTCCATGATGTCAACTCAGTCAGAGGCCTAAAATACTCAAGGCATGTGGCTCTTCTTTGAGCTATGGGCAACATCAAATGCTGCAGTTGTAGGGTGCAGAAAACATTTATAAAAAGCTAAACCAGGAACTTTTTTGTTTTCATATTCTCAAATTTTATTGAGCAGAAATGTTTGAGGATAGTTTATTACTTTTACCGGCCACTCTAAAATGGGCCTCCAGCCAAACAGGTCTTTAAAATATGTCTATATTTTAGTTTTAAAACAACATTAAGGAAGTTGTATAACTTTTACATTAGAGTCTAAGTGACTTAGCAGCAAAAGTGACACGTTTCAGCTGTAACACAGGCACTTTGCGAGCTACAAGCATGGCTTTTGCAACAGTACCAGTCACACTTGGTACTGATCCTAACACAGGAGATATCCACAGGAGTTAATTAACAGCTGTTTAACTCATGGCAAATTCCAAAAGACTGAAATTTGGGAGATGTTTGCTGGTATCATATTAGTGACTCCTGTGCCAAACTCTGTCCCGCACTCAGGCTAAACTCTGCAGGACAAGACCAATCCACTACGTGCTGTTCTTGCCTTCACAGGGCCTTACTACACTCCTACAAGTGTAATAATTGACAGTAATTGTAACAATACCATCACAAGAGAATTCAAATTACGCATTTACCAGTGGAGGGATGAATTTTGTGCCACATTTGTGAGGCACCAACACCTCAAGCTGGACAGTGGGTTTGCTTCCTGGGTTTTCCCACTGCCATTGAGTGGCCAGCTAAGAATTAGATGGGGCAACCATGGAGAAAGTTTGTCAAGAGGTACTGCACTACTGAGAGCAATCCTCACCTTTTTATGCGAAGTAGGCATGCAAATCCAAAAAAAAAAAACTAGCACTGTATTAAAAAAATCATGCCCTTAATTGATTTATGCAATCCGGATTCATAGCATATAAACATGTCAGAAAGTATTCCTCCAATGTATTTTACTACGCCTAGGAAAAAAAAAAAAAAAGATGAAGCAAGAAGAATAAACTCTACATTAGGTCTTGAAAGCTCCAATTAAAATTCAATATTGTACTTTGTATGGAAGCTCTTTACATGAAAACCCTGTCATGGTTAAGATTTAAGGTTAACCAGGTTAATAGAATCCAATAAAACAGCTCCATTTAATTATGCCAAACCATCATTATAAGCCACACTAAAACCTGCTACTCATCTTTACCTGACTATTGGGCTAAACTCCGAATCCTGGCAATGCGCACCCACTTCTCGGCAACCAGGAAATCCTACCACAAAGTAAACTTCAAACTCTTTCCCTTGCTTTCTTAAAAAAAAGTGCATGCATTTGCACCTCAAATGGTTTCTTCCCTCCAGTCTGCTACTCCAATCATCACACAGTCATGTGCTAAAAGATTTGTGCAGACCTGCCAAGTCTCATTCATCCCAGAAACACTTTTCCTAAAGTTCAGATTCGTTTGCAAAGTATATTTAAGCAGCTCCTCGGCTACGAAGTCTTCCGTCAGGTGGCCTTTTTAGCTTAATAACAACAAAAATCTGAAAATCTACACATTTTGCAAAATTAGAGTGTTTTGGTTTGTTTTTTTTTTTTTTTTAAACATTTTTGTTTTCCTTGTTCTATGAAGCATGACACTATGCCACCACAAAGGTTACAATTTTTCCTGATGGTTTTACCAGCAGAACTATTTATACATAATAACGTTTTAATTGTGCTGGAGTGACACTTGGAATGAAACTGGGTGCAAATTTTGCAGCTCACTTCATAACTCCTCATGGAAAGCAGTCCCTACACCACACGGTTTGTGTTTAAAACAAAAATAAGGAGCGTCTTTAGAAAATAACTCCCACACAGGCGTTTTAAACGCTCAGGGATCCGGGGGGGATGAAGGCTGACTGAGGCCTGGTGGGCGGGACACGGGCTGAGGGGGGCCCGGGCTCGGCCAGGCCTCGCTCCCCTCCCCGGGCCCTGCAGCCCCGCGTCCGCCGGGGCTGCCCATGAGGAGACCGGGGGAAGGGGCCGCAGGCCGTCTCCGCCCGCCTCCCCCGGCCCCGCGGAGGCCGAGGCGCGGGCAGCCATGTTAGGGCCGCCGGGGAGGCGGCACCCGGCGCCGGCAGCCGCTGCTCCCCGGGGAACGGCCCCTTCCCGCCGAGGCCGGGGCCGCGGAGCCATCTTAGGAGAGGGGGGGCCAGGGCGCCGGCTGTCCCCGACAGCGCCTCCGCGCCGCAGGTGCCGGGCAGCCGCCTCAGGCGCAGCGCGTCCGGCGGCGGCCAGGCGGCTGCCCTCGCCTCCTTCCCCCGCCCAGCGGAGCGGGGCTCGGCGGGCCGGGCTTCCCCCCGCCTCCCCTCTCTCCTCCCGCGGACCGCCGGCCCTCGCCCGCCCCGCCGCTCCGCGCTGACCCCTTCTCTCCCTCCCTCCTGCCTCCTTACCCCACCCAGAGGGAGCTCACCTCCTCCTCCTCCTCACTCCCGCCTGGAGACCGTCGGCACCGACGCGCCGGCGTCCCGGCCCCTCCCTCCCTCCCCTCGGCGCGCAGCAGAGCCAGCCTCTCCCAGCCGCCAGCCGGGCCCCCTCCTTCCTCCGCCCGCTGCCCAGGGACGGGCCCCGCCGCCGGCCCATCGCCCACCGACGGAGCCACCCTGCCCGCGGGGCGAGGGGCCCGGGGCCGCTGGTCGCCGCTTCTGTGGGGGAGGGCAGCTCCCTCCCAGCAGAGAGAGGTCTGGCCGCCCTCTGGGGCCCGGCTGATGGACGAATGAAAACACAAAGGTGGTTTTTCTGAGGGAAGCAGGTGAAAAGAGAGAAAAACACGGCTGCTATTTGTTATATACGAGTGGTAGGTGTGGTTTTTTTCCCTCAGAAATCAAGGGGTTTCAGGTGTTGGTACTCCTGGGAGAGGCCGGGCAGGTGTTGGTGTTACAGCCTAGTTCGGGAACCCTCTTCTCTGGCCACAGGGCCTAAGAAAAATAACCGTAACAATAACAAACCTCTCCAGCAAAACTTTTCAGAGGAGTGTTCATCACCCTGACTCAATTTAGTGTGGAGTTATCTGTGGTATCTAGATGTAAATTGTGTTTTTTTAAAAAATCGGAAGTCAAAATGAGCAATACCTAATGGAGTGATGAAGCAAAATTTCCAAAGAGTACAGCTGTGAGAAGCATCAAGATGAGTAACTTGAGGAATTATGTATTTTTTTTCCCTACTCTGGCTAGTCGGTTATTATGAAAGAGTTGACGAGGAGGCTGATTTGCATGAGAAATACCTGCAGCATAATGGGGCATTTTGTTTCACAATTTTCTAGGTTCAAAAAGCTTAGTAAAGTTGTTTTCCAATAGTTTTCCACCCTCCTGCACCTCTGAATTCCTGATACTGTCAAGTTAGGGAAAAGCCAAAATGTCACAAGGCAGGCAGTTCTTCCTATTATTTTTTTTACATGAACAGAAGTGGTAAGGCCTGAAAATCTTTTAATATTTATCACTCACATTATAAATAATTTTATAAACATAAGATTTTGTCTTTCAGACGTTGTCAGACAGGGTGAGAGATGAGGAGACCTTCAGTCCAGCTGGATAATTTGCCCCCGGCATGTGCTGGAACGCAGACAAACAGGATGTTTTATCCCCAATTTATGGATAGAAAAATTGAGCTGAGGAAGTGAAGGCATTCATTTTTCAAGCGTAGAAGTGCTCATTTGTAAGCAGGCAATTTAGGCTTGAACTTTTTTTTTTCCTTTTTTTTGGAGGAAAAGGACCGTGTATATACAGTTCCCATTGAAATTACACTTGAGGCACCCAAGCAGAAAGACTTTGGCCATACTCTTTTGGGGTCCCGCAGCCCTAATCCCATGTTCTAATTGGCCAGTAATCTGTGGACAGATATTGTAACAGTTCCTTTAGAATATTTTTCTACTTCTCACTCATTTGCATACTAATGGCATAAAAATAGGCACTTCCTGCCAGTAATTAGTTGGAGCCCAGAACTTAAAGAAAGAAAAAGACCACAGCATTATGGTAGACGGATGGTACTGAGGAAGCTGCAAAAAAGAGTCACTTCTCTGGTGCTCAGAGAGTGCCTTTAATTTAGAGTTCGAGGCTGGCAACTCTGTTGTGTGACAGGGTGACAGGGATTAACTGTTTGCTTGGCCTAATAACTTTGCCTCTAATGAGCCCCCTCTAACTTTTTTCATGGCAAATCACTCTTATCTGTCCTGCACCCAGTCTTGCTGCTGTAAAGGTTTTTCTTTTTTTGCCTTTTTCCCAGAAAGAATTATGCTAGCGGTGAAGTCTGTACTGTGAGCGTAGTTCCTTGTGGAGCACTGTGACTCAGACCAGCACAGAGCCTGCTGAAGGGTTCTTCACCTAATGAGGCTCTGGGCAACTCATAACCACATCAAGTCGTGTGAAGCTGTAGGTTAAAATAGCCTGTTAAGAGCTGGAGAGCTTTGGGAGTATATACGGCGTTATTTGACTTCTCACATGTAGGTCATAGACTTGAGTGCAAACCAAGTTGGTGATAGCTAGAAATTTTCCTCTTATGATAGCAACTTAGGTAGCTTTTGTTTAACGTATCGGGTTTTTCAGTCAAATAAGTAGTGGAAGAGTTTGCGCTGTAGAAATTTTTCCATTGCTGCTCTACTGGTGGTATCTATGGCAAGTGAAACACGGAAGCGTGGAGTTACCCATCCAACCCTGAAGAAAAGCGATAACTTTGATAAGACAGGGAAAGTGTATTTTGCTACTTTCGTTCCCCCAACTTCTCTGGAGATAAATATTACAGAATACATTCTCTGGGGCTGTCGAACTGACACCTACAGTGAAGAATTAAATGCAAAAACTCTTCCCATGGTATTACTTAGAAGAAATTTCAGCAATTACTGTTTGCCATCTACAATCGGACAATACTGATCTCCAGCGATGCAATCCAAAAGCTCATGAGATGAAGCTACAGTTAATTATATGCCTTTAATTTATTTACCTATTTCAATAGCAAAGTAATTATTCATGTATTAATCTCTCTAATACACTGACTGTAACTATTAGTTTCTTTAGACACGCTGCTCTCAAAGAACCATGGGATGGACCCAAAAAATGAGGTCTGTACTCCTTAAAGTTGAGACCTGCACTGCAGCGGTAACTGTTTGGTCCCTTTAATGGGATCCAGAATGAAAGTTATATATTTATTTAGACCTTCTAGGGAATGGCTGCAGAGAGTTTATCCTCTTGGCAGACGTGAAATACCTACCTGAAATTAAGTCAACATATTCATTGCATCAACACAACTGTCTACCCGAGCAGTCTTGAGGGAGCGGCAATGACAAAGGGTTGGGGTGACTCTTTAAATGACCTGTGAGACTGCAGTTACAATGAAAGACTGCAGTATGGAGAGTAAGCTCCTCCATCCCTTCAACATTCACCATGTAAAAGCCTTTTCCAGGGACACGGTTTGTAGACGCTCCTTCTCTGAGTGAGCAAGACTACAGTTTGCATTGCAGCCTAATGGGTCAAGCACTTGCCACGGAAATGGGAGATTTCAGTTGAAAATCTTTTGCCGCTTGATAAGAACCAAAAATAGTGTCTCCCCTGTCTCGTGACGGGCTCTTCTGCCCTGGGTCAAGAGGTGGAGAAAGGAATGAAACTTTCGGGGGGGCTGACGCTGAGCTAGTGAAAGTAAGCCTGAGTCTATACTGCAGTAATCCAGGTGCTTGGTGGGGAACATCCTCTTGGTTTCAAACTCCACTAGAAAAGCCTTTTCCTCCTTTCTGACACCTTTTCGTTTTCCTTTCCCTCTACCCATCCCACTTTGTTGCTAATCTTAATGTCAAGCATGTATGAAACTCTGTATTATGTTGTGCTGAACTTAGAAGTGAAATTGTGTCACCTTTTTTTTACCTTTAAAAGCAAACCTTGTGAAGCTTGTATCCAGAAGAACTATATTACCAGAAAGTATTTTCCTGAAAACTTTGAGTCTCTAACTTATTAAAGCACAGATCCTTGAGATGATTGGGTCTATTCCATTAGTAGATTTATAAAGTGTGCAGACTGGGTAAACAACAGTGACAGCTTGGGGAAGTGTATGCACCTGTTTATTAAAAAGACGTTAACAAGGGCAAATCTAAAATAAGAACGTGTACCACAACCCAATTTTCAGCAAATTTTTATGCATGCCTACACTTAAGGTTACCAATGTTATTGGCAATTTCTCTCTCTCTTTTCTCTCTCAGAAGTACATGGCAACTGATGAGCACGGAGCATCTGTGGCAAAGGAAAAAAACACCGTCTTCAAATTTTGAGGAGCAAACATGACCCTTTCTGTTTCTACTGTTTTCCACCCACATTCAGTTAGTGTGAGAGAAGAAGGAAAATGAAAAAAAAAATGCAGAAATATTTTCTTTGCATGGAAGGACCAAAGAATGTATTGTTTTCTCAATCACAAGCAAACACTGTCATCACCGGTTTTGCTCTACATCATAAGTGACAATGAGTTTTCTATATTTTCCTGGTATAACTTAGAAGAGGTCACATTTCTAGAAGTCCTTCTGCAAAAGTGAGTTCCTCTGTTTGGATGTATGCAAATTCTACAGCGCTTATGCAACTTGTAATTTGCAGATAGGTATAAGCATATGCAAAATGGAGATTAAATGTGTATATGCAAGTTTGCAGAATTAATCAACCAAGAATGTACAGAAACTACAAATACATTGTTGAAATTTGGCTCTAAAAAAGATTTACAAATTAGCCTTCTATAGCAGCTTTCAGTCAAGGATGCTAAATACACTTCATTTTTATTAATAATTAATATTTTATAAGGCTTACGTGATAATATTATTCCCTCAGAATAGCATTTTAAAAATGTATCCTGATCTTGCGAGGACGCAAGGCATAGGCACTTATGCCTATTCACAATTGCTGTAGTGGTGCTTTTTATGAGTATAAAGCGCTGCCAGCCTGGAGCCCCTCCAGGATTAGATCTTAATCCCCAAAGATATGTAAGTGCTACCCTCTTCTTTTTGAAAACTGGAAACTGTGTGGGTAAACGCATGCAAGTTTACACATAAGGTTAATAATAGAGTAAAGAACCAAAATTTAGGCTGCAAACTTGTGAAGTGTATTATAAGGACAGCTACTGTCCCTTCTCGGAGTCCCCTTCGTGTCAGTAGTTGATGTGAATGTTAATTGAAGACAAATCAAAGCCCTGGACAGCGAGTCCTGTGTTTCAGCATATGACCAGATGAGCCATAGCGTACATCCTTCAAACACATTTGATTACTTCTGTTATCGTGAACTGAAGCCAAGGGTCTTTGAATGGTTCTCACAATACCGGAGGCAAAAAAAAGCTGTGTTTTACTTCAGTATACCTTTTACTACAGCTGGGTACAATAGGACGTGAGTATTTTAGGAACATTAAAAATATCTACTATCTTCCTCCCATGCTAGGTAGAATAGTAGTCTGAAGTACTTTTGCTTTGTAATTTTCTAAAACGAAGAATTCTGATTTAACCAAACCTCTTCAGAAGGAAGCTGGCTGATATTATCTTACTTCCCTCTTTTCTTATTGTGGAATTGTTGAGAGAATGCCAGTTGTTGCTACTTGTCATCACAACTTTCTAGTCCATATTATTGCTCGTTAAAGACAATAAATATTAACCCGAAGACTACTTAAAAACTGACCAGTGTGCAGAATTTGAGTGCGTAGGTAATAACACAATGGCAATATAAATCTAGGTTTGCATTCGTTGCTTAATTGCACACACATACGTGCGCAGAGACACAGATCATACCTTCTGAAAAACAATTCTTTATTTGTCTTCACAATATTTGTTCAGCAAAATTTTTAAAGATTTTATTTTATTTCTCAGATATTAAACTATACGAGCGAATGAACATCTCTGCTTCTCTCAGGGGATTGCAGCAAGAGTCACTGACACAAGGTATTGCCAAAAGTGGGAAAACTGGGGATTGCAGTATGAAATGCAATGCCATGGGTGACGATTGCTAAGATACTTTCAGCTCCAAACAGAAGGCCTGTTTCGTCCCTCGGGCATGGTATTAACAGTGTGTAAGGTACCGTGTTTGCCTCAGAACTGGGCGGATGGATCCTGAGGCCAGTCCTCCCAGCAGTGGCATGTATGAGGGGATCCGCACAGGTTTCGCAGCTGCACAGCACTGAGTTGCTCTGCTAGGCATGAGCTAATGTAGGGCTGATTTCTCTCTGGGGGGCACTTTGATTCTGGGTTTCAGAGGGGGCCCTTTCAGTATTCCTAATGATGTTTTTGGCTACAAAGCCTGGCAGCGTTATAGAGTTGTCGTGGACTCTGACACCAAAGAAATTGAGCCTAAAGAGCTGTAGCAAAAGAATTCGTACCACTGCTGCCTGCTACTCAGAAAGGCAAAGGTATAAGTACACCCCCCAAAAAAAAAAATTCAAGCTCTGTGAGCAGATTAACAAAGCTGTTTGCTATTATGGACAAAAGCTGCAGGGAAAAAAATGAAGAGGAAATGGGCTGTATTACTGTGAGTTGGCACAGAAACAAAATACCAGGCTGCAATTTATGTATAGTAATTGTTCACGAAGCATTCTTTGGGTTTTGATAGTGACTCATTGTGTTCTTTGTGACCTTTGATGTACAGGATGGGCTGCGAGAAGACAGAGGAAGCCACAGTAAGAATATAAAACTTTATTAACTTAAGATTTTGTTGGCTTGTTTGGATTTATTTTTTTTTATTGCTCACTGATAGGTAGTATCCCTGGAAAAGACTACCAGAGGCATTTACCTTGAGTCCTCATGGGTTTTGCCGTCTCTCCCAGGCTTTTGCAGTTGAAAAAACAGTTCTGGTTTAGCTGAAAAATAGCTTTGGTTTTAAAAAGGAAATTTGTTAAACAATTGGTTGCTGACGTTGATTACTGAGTTCTGAAAAATAAGATAACTGATGGAAATACTACTGTGTTAATAGCCCAGGTAATGAGTGGTGATAGTCCCTGCACTATACAGGACGGAGGGAAAAGTTATTGAGAAGATATTCTTCTGAGTGAATCTTTTATGTTTTAAAGAAAATTATGGAGAAAGCCTTCCATAGAGTCATCAGAGTTGACACAACAGACTTCAGCGCTGTTAAGTTCCATTATGTAAATCCACAGTGATGTAAGCCAGACACTGTCAAGTTTGATACGCCCCAAATTTGACCTAATTAGCCATTTGGTTGTTACTTTTTTCAAAGCTTGTGCAACTCGGCTTGGTTCAGGATATAGATACTAATTGAACGCATAACCTACAGGTGCTAAAGAATTCTTACAAAAGAAGGTCTATTCTATTAGGAATGCAAGTCAAGGCTCAGGGTCATCGGCTCGGATAGTGGGGATGGGAATAGAAATCCCATCTACAGCTCTCTTCACATCACTGTTATATTTCCAGGAGTGAAATTCAAATCCAGAATAAATCAATGCAATCTAATAGATATTTACCAACTGAAGCCGCTCCGACTTCAGTCAGTTGAACAGGGAAAGAACATTTTTAACATTCTCAAGAGTTTAAAAAGCTGAGACTATATAATGCAAAGCTTGAAGTGGTTTACTCTACCCCCCAGTAGCAAACATACTCCTGTGCAAATCGTAGTTGAGGTTTTCTCTTGGTCGTGGACCCGCCGTCCAACATCCAGCCTGCTCGTTTGTAGGTAACTGCCGTTGCGTGACTTGTTCCAGGTTTGCCTTCCACGTTTCCCATCTCCATCCATGTGTCCCCAGGCTAAGATCATCTCCTTTACACTCAGGTCCTCTTCCCACCCATGTGACAAGCAGGAATACAATAACCTTTTGTCGTGACTACACCTTGGACCAGATGCCTTAATGTAAACACTCTATCTCTTCTGCTGTTTCCCTGCAATCCACTAACCAAAATGAAACAAGATAAAAAGAGCTGCACAGCCTCTGAGTTTCCTGGCTTTTATCTTTTTATACCAAAGCCTTTGTGTTAATTTTGCATAGCTATTTTTACATGAGGAATAATATCCTGAATTACTGCTATCACGTGCACTTAAGAATCCCACCTCACCATCCTCAAGTCATCTGGCAACCTGACAGTGTTTCCTGCTCCTTCCCTCACATCAGCGCTGCAGAGAGCATTGCTAAAAGTTTCACATCTGAAAAAGCAGATGATTTGGCAACACCTTCCTATAGATATTTCTTCTTTTTTTTTTTTTAAAAAAAAAAAAAAAGAAATGTGCCTGTCTTTGAGCAAACTTTTCTTTCCAACTGTTCTTTTCTGTCAGCTTGCCAGCTCGACTTCTAGTATTGTTCTGCAGAGATTGCTGTAAGGAAAAATGAAAGAGAAGAGAAAGGTATAGAACTGGGGGAAAGGGAAGAAGGGTTCAGAGGGCATTTAAAGCCTGGGGAGCCTAGCATGGGAAGGGAGATAGGCTTAGGAAACAGGGAATAAAATGGTGGAATGAGAGATAAAACAAGAACATAAAGGATAAGGGATTAGAGAGATAAGGAGTTCAAGAGATGAAATGTGAATAAAGGAAAACAAGAAAAATAAGGATGAAAGGAAAGAAGTGACAGGAGTAAGACATGTAAACAATTAACTAAGAAAATATTCTGTTTATTTTACTGAAAGAAAATTATAGTATCTTTATTATTCTCTGGTTTACTAGTTCAGAGGAATTTTTCAAACTAAGACCTGACATTTGGGTAGTATTACTGAACAATGATAAATATAAGCCTGCCAGTTGTTGAATTAACCAATTCTGGATTTGGTTAATTAATATGTCATTCAGGGAACTTAAATTTGGATAAGAAAACAAAGCAATAAAAAAAATATTAACAGCTGCAATACAAAGTGCAGATCTGGAAGAACTCTTCACAATATTTGCAGTTACATCCATCAGCTCAGCCATAATCACTCCAGCACAGAGGGACCAGCTCACTGACGCTCCACTGCAGATTAATACCAGAGCTGTGAAGTACAAAAGTACTTGAAATCAGTGCTGGGTTCTGACCAGCAGAAAATTTGCTCAAGATCACGATTTGTCTGTAAAAGTATTTCACAGTATTTTTTTCCCCCCATCTGGGTATTTATAAAGTGTTATTGGGTCTCAGTTTCTGCTTTATTTGCGTGAGCTGTTCACGTAGGTCACATAATGTGGTGGAACCTAGATAATATTGCTTGTTTTCCCTGATTGTCTGAACATATATCTTAAGGAAGATGAAATTTAGTCAAACCCACACTCAATTTATTTCTTTTTTTTTTTCCCCAGATAGGCTGTGTATACCTACAAGTCTAATAGGCAGCATCAAAAAACCCAAACTTTTTTTCATTGGTGTCTGTGCTTAACTCTGGTAGGAAGTCACCAAACATCTTATTGACTAGTTTAGCCATCACCCCTCTCTATTCCAGTACTCTTAAACTCACATAAAATAGTTCAGGTCTATAGGGAAAATATTCCTTGAGGTCAGTTACTTGGCGTATAAAACCTAAAGTCTGCATATTCAGGAAAGAAAATTTTAAAGTCCTATAATATGCTAGTTAACAGAGATCTTGTTGGTTGTTTTTTTTTTTACAAATTTTGGAAAGCAGTCTATGCCACCGCTTTTCAGGTTTTTCTTTCTTTGATGACCAGTTTCCTGAGTTGACGGACTGTGTATGTCCCTATCTCCCTCCCCAACACGCAACAGAAATGTGAGGCTACAGAGGGTAACATAAATTTTCATCTCAGGAAGTCGGGACATTTAACTTTCCACATGGGCACCCCTCATTGTCCTTCTATTACAACCTCCCTGTCCTTTCTCTTATGCAGAAAGACATTTTGGAAGCCCGTGCACCTTCTGAATGTGCCTTGAGAAGTGGAGCCAGAAAAAACAGGGTCGTCTTCTGCTCCACAAGGGCAAGGCATCAGCAGTCAGTGGTCAAATCATTTTTTTTCTTGCCACTCTCTTTCTTGATTTCTTTCTGGTGGGCTGAGATGTGGGTTGAGCTGCAGCAAGTTTCCATCGGAGCACAGGGTGTCCTTTGCCTGCCGCAGACACATGCAGCTCCGCAGGCTTCTGAGCAGGTCTCGGACTGCCATGAAGGTTTTTGAAGATACAATCAAGGTATTACATAGCCCTTTTTTCTCATATTTGATGAGACAATCCCCCAACAGGATTTCTTCTCCAGAGCATCCACAGAGAAGAAGAGAAAATGAAGTCTGTAACAAGTGCTGGTCCCAATTCTGGTGCCATCCGGTCCTGTTAATTCTTGCAGAGGGAGAGAAATCTTAAGATGTAAATGTTTTGATTCAATACAAAGCATGAGTTAGTCAATGGAAAACTCAATTTGCTTAAAAGCAGAAAAAACACATTAAAATAACCCTAAAACACCTCTTGCGTCCATCCTGTGAACCCAAACTAAGCAGCCTAAAGCACCTAAGAAGCAAGTAGTCGTGTATTTACAGAAGGATCCAAGCCCCAGGTCCTCTGCCGAAGTATTCGAGGTGTTACAATGAGAAACCACCATTAACAAACAGCAATTTAAACATCCTAAATTACATTCTGTAAAGTCTCAGCTTGCCAAATGCCTGAATGAAAAAGGATGTGAAAGATGGGCTCTCCTTCATTCTAATTCAACCCAGATTCCGGGATTATCTGTTAAAAATAGGACATTTTCTATTCTCTAATAATAATAATTTTCCATAGACAGCTGTTGATGTGCCCATAGGTTCACAATAGCTCTTTTTGCAGCGGATTGTAATAACAATTTCTTCGACTATGTCTTTGAATTCAGAGCTGTACGAGCTATTCACAGTGAACACTTTAATCAGTGAATTTCAGCTTTTATTCTGCCTGTAAATTGTTACAAACGTTACACGCAGACATTTGATATAAATAAACTTTGCCCCGTCGGTTTGTTCACAACATGTTTTTGCTGCGGTGGTTCAATATTCATTATTACCATTGCACAGCTGGTCACCTGGGTTGACCAGTGTTTTTTGTTCTGGGAAAGAAGCAGTAACCAAGAGGAAATCCATGTCGTGGAGCCGTGATGGTCCGATGGATAAGGTGTGTGCAGTTCAGTTAGGAGGAGCGAGATCACAAGGCTAAAGAGGTTTTTAGGACTATTTTAATATTTCCTTTCCAGTTCCCTTGACTCAGACCTTGCTTGTAACATCGCTATGAGAACAAAGAGGCCACTTGAACGTTATAGGCTGAGGTCAAATTGAAAATTAATGATCTCTTATCACATTCAGACAAAGCTCCAGCTGCAAAGGGTGGGGTTGGGTGCTTTTCTGGTTTATTTAATTGCCACTGAATCAGGGCTTGCTTAGTCAGAGCGGCAAAAGATGAGCTCAAATGCCATTTTTCGAGTCCCTTCGCTGTGCCCGCGCCAGAGCCTGGCCTGGCAATCCTTTACATGGCGGGTATCTTCAGCGAGAGCAAACGGAGTGCAAGTTTAATATCTTAATGAAACAAATGTCAGGCATTTGTTTTATATGAATAAAACATCTTTGGCATAAACCTCGGTGAAAAACAAATTCCAAAAAAGGTTGTAAATCAGAATTCAGCTTTCAGTGCGCTAAAATGTGTGTGTGAAAAATTATGCTGAAGAGCCAGCTCTATCTAAACTAAATCGTTTGGCAATGTCCTGTCAGCGCAGGAGAAAATGGATGTAATGTGCACATATGCACAAAGAGTGACTCAGAATGATGTACAAGTGTTGCTGCATCTCGTCCAAAAGAAATACCTGGAAGTCAGGAAATAAGGCACCGCAGTTCAGCAGATTTGTCTGAGGATAGATGTTCTGGTTTTGAAACTCTGGTTTTTCCCCATGGTGTCGTAAAGATGTCTCATGCAAACAAATACAGTCTGGGTCAACCGATATCTCTGGGACTATTGCACAAACAATAGTTTTATTTGGTATTTATGGGAGAAGAGTTTCAGGAAAAAACTGTAACTACTAGCAGCTTAAGGACTGAATAGTAGATTGATATCTGCGGCTCCTGGAGCAAGACCTGTAGCCTAAACACACACTCATTAATCTATACATAAGTCCAGGCATTTCCTTAAGTAGTCACGACAGTTTAATTGCCTTTGAATATTCATACAAATGAGTTTTGTTTGCAAGAACGGCAGCAATCTTGAATACTTCTACCAATCTGTGTTCAAGCGGAGAAATCATCTGAAGTCTCTGCTTTCCTGTTTATAAGAGTTTGGGCTGCCCAGACAAAACACAGAAGCAAGAACAATAGCACAGGTCTTGGATGACTCTTACGGCACCTCCAAGGCCGGGTTGTCTTAGCTAAAGGTAACACCACTCCAACTTACCCTCATAGTGTTGGAGCTGGAGACTTCAAAATGATCTGGTGTCTGTTAAGTCAGTGCTCAAATGCATAATGAAATGGCACCATAGAATCACAGAATGGTTCGGGTTGGAAGGGACCTTTAAAGACCATCTAGTCCAACCCCCCTGCCCTGGGCAGGGACATCTTCAACTAGATCGGGTTGCTTAGAGCCCCGTCCAACCTGACTTTGAATGTTTCCAGGGATGGGGCATCTGCCACCTCCCTGGGCAATCTGGGCCAGCGTTTCACCACCATCATGGTAAAAAATTTCTTCCTTATATCTAGCCTCAGTCTTCCCTTTTTTAATTTAAAACCGTTGCCCTTTGTCCTATCACAACAGGCCCTGCTAAAAAGTCTGTCCTCATCTTTCTTATAAGCCCCCTTTAGGTACTGAAAGGCCACACCTTTACCTACCCATCCCATTAGCATATTCTATTTTACTGTTCATTTACCCAAATTGAAAACACAACCTTGGGCCAGTTAGTGTTAGGCTACCTGTCCTTGAGGGGGTTTGCTGGGGTCTCCTGCCCTTTGGAAACCTTACAGAAGGGAAGAACATACTTTCCCAAAGATGGCGTCAGATCCTTGTGTTCATTTGCTGGAAAGAAGTCCGGCTCTGTCAGGTAGAGTGATTGAGGTTTCTTGGAAAACTCTGATGAGGAGGCTTGCGATGAGAAGACAGAAAAATGATGGAGGCCCTTGCCAGAATAGCAGATCAGATATAGCTCTCTTGGTCACCATGGAGAAGTGGGAATCCAGCTCCAATAGAGCAACAGACTGTCTCCCGCTAGCTAGACCGTGATGCTCCAGTTCATCCTACTGAAGGGCATCTGTCAGACAGCGCTGAGCACCACTCATGAACTATTACGTAGCAGGTCGCAGTGTTGACAAATGTTTTCAATTTTTTTCTAAAGTGCCACTCATGTCTGACTTTCCCATGTTCTTCCCTGCTGCCACCCCAACGTAAACACTGCGGCGTCGTATGGGAACCACTCTCCCTCTCTCCAAAATGGTATTGCTGGGGATCTGAGGATGACTAATCTCTCCTGTTTACAGTCTGCTAGCTGTTTGAATCCTAACATAATTTAGATGACAGGGTTCGGCAGACTAGAGAATTACATGTTGCCAAGCTACTAAGGAAAATTAAAAAAGACTTTTCATGAGTTTTTTTGGTAATTTCCCTCGCTGCCTGTACCATCGCAGCCTGTAGTTCTGCTACCCTACTCTTCCCTCTGTGCTTACAAGAAATGCCTAATGTAGTCACCTTACCCATCTGAGACCTGAGAACGATTTCCAAGGTGCCCACAGGAAGGTGGAGAAGAGGAAGGAAGCAGAGTTAGTAATTTAATCGTGCCCTGGACTGGCTAGCCTTTAAACAACTGTGTTCGTATGGGAGATTTCCTACAGAAATTCCCACTTGGGCATCAAGTCCCTTCTCCATACCTTTAGCATGTATATATAAATATACGACCTTCACATATATATATAAAAATATATATATATATAAAAATATATATATAATCCCCAGCTGTATGTTTGCTAACTGCCTTCATAACTGTCCGGTGAGCACTCAAATTATCTTTTGAAAAATCCTTTTGCAGTTATATACCACTCATTTCAGTCTGCATTTGAGCCCGTTAAGTAAATCAGAGAAGATACACAATTCTAGAAGTCCTTTTAGTCACGAGATAGATATAGGCACAAAATGGTTGTCTGTCTATAAACTGAAGCTGAAAAAGTTCTATCAGAAATGTAAATTTTTAGCATTGCACATAATTTAGCTGCTAGAACAATTTAACATTTGGATACTACACATGGGATGTGGGATAATTTTTGTCACTTGAAGTCTTTGAAATTGGAAAACTTCCTAGAAGATATGTTCTAGCTGAGCCACAAGTGACTGAGCTGCAGACTCAATAACTCAAAATTGAGGCAGACTGTGGAGATGTCTGGGATCTGCCTCACACAGGGTGGTAGGGTGGAGAACCTTGATGGCCTCCAAATCTATGAAAACACTTTGTCTTTTCTGCTTGATATTTTAAAAGGACAATCAGTTAAAATAAGTGCTCGAGGCCAGATTGGACGGGGCTTTGAGCAACCTGGTCTGGTGGGAGGTGTCCCTGCCCAGGGCAGGGGGGTTGGAACTAGGGGATCTTTGAGGTCCCTTCCAACCCAAATCATTCTATGATTCTATAAGATGAAAAAAGGTGCAGCAAATAAAACTACAGTCCACTAAAGACAGAAGGTTGAAGATGTACATACCCTGCAGAAGATGAGGTGAATTGTAGCAGTTAAACAGAACGGTCCTGATAAATTAAATAACGAATCACATTACCAATTTGATAAAAATTCGCATTTTAGATACAACTCGTGAAGAAAAAGAATTCAAATAACCGTGGAAGAACATAAATACCCATTTTGAAAATATATTCAGCCAAACAGCTGTCATAGTAACCTTTGCAAACAAAAGTGTTTAAGAGGATCTTTACTGGAGAATACGATATTAAGTGGTATATTTCTTCAGAAACCTGGCACTATTACTCATCTTAAACTGGAAAGATTTGACAAGAGTGGGAAAATTCAGTTGTGCCAGCCTAGCAGGCGTGAGGGAAAGAAAGGTTTCAAAGCAAAGCCCACAGTGGTTTTCAACGTTGTGCCCTTTTGGAGCTCCTTGCTATGAGTTTTACCTAATGGCAGCTATTTTGTACCAACCAGGGGATTTGCAGGTGATCTTCTGAGTCATTTCTGGAAAAAATTACACATGGCTGTTTGTGGAGTTGTCAGTGGAACAAGATCTTTCCTAGATTATGCTCATCTTTTGATTTTTATTTTTTTTTTTTGCATGATAAACTAGAAAGTGTTTTGTAAATGATCACATTATTAGCGCAGAATATATTACCGAGTAATGTGGAAGCGTGGTCACATCAATTTGCAGAATATGTAGAGGGGATACAGTCAATTTAAGTTGAAAAGCAACTTTAGCTACACTGCCATGTTTAGAAGCTAAACCGGGCCTCCTCTTGTCTCCATCTGTGCACGGGAGTGAAAAGGCAGAAAAATCTGCCTCTCTCTAACTAGTCCAACTGCTGTCTAGTGGTATTGTTATTAGTAAATGGAAAACTTCTTGCAGCAGGAATCAACAAGACACCGACTGCGATGGTTTGGGCTAATTTCATGTAACCGTTCCGACAGGTACTGTTGGAAGCAGAGGTGGGCGGATTCTGATTACAAGAGATGCTTCTGAAATTAATAAACATCGCTTCGTCTAGATGCTCAAAGCGGAGAAAAGGCAACTAATTTTCCCTTAGCCACCCTTCTGCGGCAATAAGGACATTTTCCAAAATGTGAGTTTACATCTAAAATGAGGAAGACTATTAAGGGGAAAGGAAAATAATGTTTATTATGGAAAATACTGCGGTAAGACATTTACACAAATAGGAAAGAAATACCTACATTCACAGTATCGTGT
Organism: Larus michahellis; assembly: GCF_964199755.1. Classification (NCBI taxonomy): domain Eukaryota; kingdom Metazoa; phylum Chordata; class Aves; order Charadriiformes; family Laridae; genus Larus; species Larus michahellis. The sequence continues at coordinate 56,345,921 of NC_133902.1, forward strand.
TTCGGTTACATCCAACAGAGGAGTATCTTCTCTGCACGCTGGTCCTGCCCTCCCCATCCCTTTTTTTAACCTGCGCACTGCCTTGTTGCTTGTTCTCAAAATCACTGAAGTTTCAGGAACATATTCATGCAGGTCCATCTTCTGTTGCTAAGAGAAAATCCTGATAAGTTTGGTGAGATGACTGGCAATTACTTCCATGCTATTTTTTTCCCTATCTCTGGTCTTAATACTGATATTGCATCTCTACTTTTAACTGTAATATGAAATCTAGGCACTTAGCTGATTACAAGGCTAGAGCTTCTCTATCATGGTCCCTGGCCTCTCATCCTGTACTACTTGGCCTTGTTCTTACCAGAGTTCATTTTGCCTTATTTTAAGCTGTGGCATAGAGATTTTCTATGGTATGGAAAACTCCTGAGTGATGGCTTTTACTTTGGCATAAGGTATGGTTCCTTTTTCTCTTCTTTATACTCTACCCAAAGGGGCAAACATTGATGACTGCAACTTCTCCCAGTGAATTTTTACTACAGTTTTATTACACTTTGATCAGTTGATTAAAATAACCACATTTCACTGCTTCTGTAACCTGAACTGCAGAAAATCTTAATGTTAACCATCATCACACCGGGATAATGGGCAATTAGTTTTCAAGTATGGTCTAACTCATTCTCTCTCTTATGATCTCCATTAAACTACGGCAGAGAAATCCTTCCAGGATCTCCAATGCTCTTACTGGCTTATTTAAGTCTTCTCTTCCTTGTGCATAAAATCCTGTATATTCCAGTATCTGTGAACTAAGATTTGTCACTTTAAAAGGATTTCTTGCTTTAAACTTATTTTTTCTTGAAACCTGCCCTCATATTTAGTTCATCATTGGCTGTAAAAAAAGCAGCCAGGTTGGAAGGAAATGAATATAGAAGTTAGAAGTAATTAAAACTCAGAGCTGGCTGGACACTTCTGAAAAGTGCAGATGACTACCTGTGTCCACATATGCAGTGCATTTGTCTAAGTTACTGGTGTGTGAAAAGCAAGGAACGGAACGAAAGCTACTCTTGCTGCCATAACTACAGCAGATGCTGCGTGATGCCTGTTGTAACACAGAAATATGCTCTCATGCTTTTACAGCAGCCGTGTCAGTCCTTGTTGTCCTACCTTTAGTGCCCTTGATTTCAGACCTCTGACCTTGTATTTTCTCTAGCATCCTATAACAAATAAATAAATAGACAGGTAGGTGATCGTGTGAGACTCCAAGTTATTTACCGGAGAAGAAGATACTGACTGGAGAAAACGCTGCTCAGAGATGCTCCGTAGTTGGCATAGTTTCTCTCTGATTTTAATTAATAGGCTTGTATTTAAGATGAAATGTATTCAATTTGTGCACAGTGTAGAGATTGTCACACTACAAGATCGGTTATATACATAGCAATACAATTATCATTCTCTGCTGACAAATGTACCGTGATATTGATAAAAAAGCAATAACTTCAATGTACATGTCAAAATCAGCCCCGATAGCTTATTACAGATTGTTAAATGAACATAAATATCTAATGTTCAGCCTGTAATGTTCATTCGTACCATGGCAGATGAAGGTATAGGTCGAATAATTAATTTAAAACACGATAGCAAGTCTCTGATATTCACTGAGTCTAAGCTATATCTCTTTGCAAGCATTTGTGAAAGTATGGGGGACTAGTTCCCCACCCCAGGACCAGGCTGCAGAGACCTGATGACGTTCAGCTAGTTAAACCTCTTTAGGTGTCCCTGAGATCTTCTGGTTCCGGCCACAATCCGCCAGCTTATCCATAATCACCTTTCCATGTTTCCAAGAAGAGCGCGTGGCTCTTCAGGCTGCCGGGGTTGCTGCTGGCCCCCTCCCAGCTCCCTCCCGCATCCAGCCAAGGTGAGGGCAGAGCGATGGGCCAGGTTTTCCCAGCGGCAAAGTGGGTTATGGGCTCATCCGATGGGCCAGGTTTTCCCAGCAGCAAAGTGGGTTATGGGCTCGTCAGTCTGAGTCTTTTATGAAAAAGTCTCTGTCACATCAACACATTTTCTGATTTTTATGTATTTTTTTAAAAGGAAAGGGAAACGGGGGGCATAGCCTAAGATAGATCCCATTTCCTCCTTCATTCATCAGCTTTCTTACCCACGTTTAGAAATGTAAGGAAGCAAGTTTTGAACAATCTATTTTGGACACTTCCTAGATGAAAATGCATCCATTTCTATGGTTGTGGAGCTGGTGAGGATGCTGAAAGGCAGAGGGCTGAAGTACTGACACAAGCAGTGACAAGCCCAAGAACCTGCCAAGGCCTTCCCCATGTGCTGCACCAAAGGCTTGGCCATCCCCTTGGCCATTGGCACCGCAGCATCCAGCGAGCTCCAAAGAGGCCAGGTGGAGTCACCCGCTTCTCTTCTTCTTCTTCTTTCTCATGAGGACACGATGGCAATGGCCCCTGTGCAAGGACTTGCGTGGCAGAAGGGGGTTTCCACCCATGTCAGCAGAAGAGAGGCTGATGCTTTTGGTTTACTTCCAAGTGGCTTGTACCTCTGCTTTGTGGAGAGGAAACGAAAGGTATATTCAGTGATAGCAACAGTGCGATTTACTTTGGTGCTGGGTGGTTTTTTTTTAAGGTCATCAGCTGCATGATCTCTTCACATAGCACTTTCAACTGATTACCAATTTTTAGCATTTTCCTGTTGGTCCTTTTTTCTTTCTTTATATTTTCTGCCCTTTCTGCTACATTTTTTCCAATGAAAAATACCGATTGCAAAGAGTTTGCTTAGTTGCTGTTTGTAGAGGCCCAGTAAGATCAGTATCGGCATCAGCTTCCTTAGAAGGACACAGATGAACCACATCCAGGTTCCTCTGGGTGGGAAAAATTCCCACCTTTTTATTCAGGTGTGGCAGAGAGATAAGCATCCAAGTACCCAAGAGATAAGTATTTCATCTTCAATTAGCCTTTAGGGATTTCAGCTGACTTGATAATCAAGTCCCTGGACAGAATAAATTTGTTTCACTAATAAATATTTTTCTATGTAATAGTACAAGTCTTAAGTTCTCCAAAAACAGGGGTTTCATTGTGAAAGGAAAATAAAGTTAGCTTGCACCAACGTAATCATCCTCCTTTGTGATCCCACAAAACAGGAAGCTTGGATTACATCTGTTCAACGGTGAAAGTCCCTGAAAAATGTGGCATTTATGATCTGATGTGCAGGTAATGGCAGCTATCGTGCCACATTAAAGCTGAGATATAAACCCAAGGACTTGGCTATATCTAAATGGCAAAATACCTTGGCATTTTCTATGAGCAGTTGTGTGCAGTATTGTCACCTACTTCACATTTTAAAAACAGCAACTACACCCTAAGTTACTTATCTTTTTCCTCCTCACTTGGTTGTACCTTGCTTCATCTTTTTCGTTGCGTTATAATACCATGTAGTATTAAATGCTGATAGTTGTCCTACTGCAGTTAAAAGCAAAGCTGTCATCGAGTGCCGCAGAACCCTTTAACAGTTCCCACGTTTTGCTTTAGAGGCATCAGCTTTTAGGTAAAATGGCTCCTTTTAAGTGTATTGACTGGATGCACACATAAAGCACTTTGGGCTGGAATCCCGTACATCTCCTGCTATGACTCAGCTGCCCTATGCTTGCAACTTTTATTTTGTCAGATAGAAGAAGAAAAAAAACCCCATCATAGTGCAGACCAACTCACTGCTAATTGTAGTCTCTGAAGAAAATTAAGATGCTGTAATACACCATTATAGTCTCTACAGTTTGTATTAAGCACCCGGATATGTTTCACTAATTAATAGTTCCTTTCGTGTCCAGATTAAAAATAGCTATTAAGAGCTCTGGGTAGATGATACAGCAGTATGAAATAGCATCACACCTGTCTCCGTGTTACAGCTTCCCAAGTGTAAGTAGGAGTCAAAATTTCCCTCCTCATTAAATAAAAACACTGATAGATAGTACATCACTTGGCATCTCCAAAGTGATATACCTAAGACATACCATCTGCTACGAAGTTGCAAAAACATAGCCTGAGAAAAGTGGGACATCAAGGTGGAGCTTAATTTTCTTTAGTCAGTTTTCTGTCTATCCTGGACTCGAGCGTGGATGGTGCAGGCACGGCTTCTGATGCGTGGAACCGCGATGGCACAGAAAGACAGTAAGGGAGCACGACTGTAAATGCAGGCAGGTAGGAATGGGGAAATTTCAGTTCACCGCTCCCAAAACAGAGACATTTTTAGTAACCAGGAAGATATTACTTTTGAAGGTATCAGGAATCACAGCTTAGGGTTCCCCTGTCCCGGTGAGCGCTCTCAGCACTGAATTACAAAGCCATATTTTCTTCCGCTTTTTCTTCCCCTGGTCGCAGGAATTTTTTTTTTGCAGTGTTGCGAAGTGCACAGAGCCTGACTTGGAGCTCAGCCTCTGCTCCGAGGGCTGGGGGTGCTTGCTGAAAGTGCGAGATTGAAGCTGGAGACTAAGGTGACCAGAAATCCCAGATGTCCTACTTGCTGGAGAAGTAGGACAAAGTGAGTGCCACAGAACGAGCAGACACCCAACACCCTCCTTTCTGTGCATCGCTAGATTCAGACCTGGGTGTCAGGCTGAGAAACAGCCTGAGAAATCAGAGTGAATAAAAAAAAAAAAAAGAATACTTTCCAGCTGCATTTGCAATGGCATTTTTTGGGCACCCTCCTTCAGCATTCTGAGCACTGTGAGTCTCAGGCAGGTCCCTGAGAGCTGGAGACAGAAATACGGGAACATTCCCATCTGCTCACAGACAGCCTTAGTCTTTCAGACATCCAGCAGTCCAGCTGGAGACACTGCTCTGCTCAGGTTGCCAAACAAATAGACAATTGGATAAAATCTGGGGGCAGAAAAAAGTGGCTCCATTTGGAGTAACGAGGTCATCTTAGTTCAGCGACGTGATTTCCAGCTCATAAGGCAGGGATGCAGCAGCAGGTCTGGCAGCACCAGCCACCACACCACCACTCCAGGCAGTGCTACCTGCATCCTTCCTGCAGCCCACCCGTCTTCTTTCTTATACAGTTATTCAAATAAAAGACCTCTGACGCAACATTCATGCTCAGAAAAAGCATCTCACTGATGTGCTGGTGGTTATAGCACAGCAATATTACACAACAGACAGTCACCTGGACTCTTCAGAAATTGAAGAGAATCCCGGTCCTTTCCATTTCAAAATGCTGCGAGCAAAAAAAGCCTCCACAGCTTAAAGCATCCTGGTCCTCGAAGGCGCCACTGATGAGTGTATTGTCTTAAAATATGCTGTTATCTAAAGACAGACTCTGAATATGATCTTCACAGAAGAAACATCTCCGCTCTGTCACCAACCCCAGCCTCCACAAGTCTTTTTACCTCCTCCATTGGCACCTGGGGTGTCCCACCATGGTCCGACTGGCATTGCGTTGTTTTGGGGTGCTTTCCTGGACGCCTGCCTGCTCTAAAACCTTCCCCCAATGCTGCTGGAGCTGGCAGGACACATGCGATTGCTACACCTGGTTTCTGCGTGTTTCAGAGGGGTTTTCTGAACTCTTCCCCATGCACAAACCTGACAAATTCACTGCTTTCTCCTCCCTGCTTTTCTCTAGGCCTAAGGCAAAGGCTGCTGTGGAGACCACCTGGGTTAAATTAGCACAATTAAAACAGTGTTAAAGCAGTCCTAGGACATGCAATGCTGTTTTCTGCATTACTGAAGGCCTGGTACATGGCTGTCAAATTACTGTCCGGGAGCAGGAGGATGGCCTGTGGGAGGAGAGCGGAGTGAAACCCTCACCCACATGCTGCCACTGTGTGTAAAGCGCCATCTCCTCATCTAAAGCAAATCCTCATTAACGTGCTGCCCCTTTTCACCTTACATATTTTTTAATCAAAGAACAGGTGTGCAGGGGAGCTTTTCACCTGCCTGCCTCCAGGACGTGGCATTGATCTCCAGCAGCAGAAACCAGGGAAGTTCTGCTGCTTGCTGTGCAAGGGTGGGTAGGATCAGGGTCACCACGTGGTGGATCAAGGCTTGCCAGTGCTGGTCACTGTTTCCTAATTATAAGAGAAGTGGCTTTTTAATATTGGCATCCTTTCTCTGTCAATAGAAGCATTTGATGAGATCAGGTGTGAGCACAGGTAACATTTGAAGGGTGTCAGGGCAAACCCTGGTATCAGCTCCAGGGAATGAAGGGATTGGGAGCAGCCCTGAGGAGAAGGACTTGGGGGTGTTGATGGATGAAAAGCTGGATATGAGCTGACGACGTGCACTGCCAGACCAGAAAGCCCCCAGCACCCGGGGCTGCATCCCCAGCAGCGTGGGCAGCAGGGCAAGGGCAAGGGGGGGGATTCTGCCCCTCTGCTCCGCTCTGGGGAGACCCCCCTGCAGCGCGGCCTCCAGCGCTGGGGCACCAACAGCAGAAGGACGCAGACCTGTTGGAACAAGGGCCACAAACATGCTGGGAGGGCTGGAGCCCCTCTGCTGCGAGGACAGGCTGAGAGAGCTGGGGTTGTTCAGCCTGGAGAAGAGAAGGCTGCGGGGAGACCTTATGTCAGCCTTCCAGTACCTAAAGGGGATCTACAGGAAAAATGGGGAGGGACTTTTTAATATGGCCTGTAGTGACAGGACAAGGGGTAATGGTTGTAAAGTAAAGGAGGGAAGATTCAGACTAGATATAAATAATAAATTTTTTACATTGAGGGTGGCAAGACACTGGCCGAGGTTTCCCAGAGAGGTGGTCGATGCCTCATCCCTGGAAACATTCAAGTTCAGGTTGGACGAGGCTCTGAGCAACCTGATCTAGTTGAAGATGTCCTCATTGTAGGGGGGCTGGACTAGATGACCTTTAAAGATGCCTTCCAACCCAAACTACTCCATGATCCTAACACTGGAGGGAAACTACGGGGCAGGGCTCAACCCCTCCTTCCCAACCCTCAGGTCTCAGGGGCATGTGGGCTGTGTGATATGGGAAGCTACTGAATTGGTCGTCTTGGGCCTTCCTCTCTTATCTTTGAGGGTGAATAAATGAATCACAAAGCACAGCATTTAAGCTCAGCAGTAGCCACTATTCCGGGTTTTCAACACAGGGAGAAGATGGGAACTGCTAGTAGAGCTCCCTTTCCAGCATCTGCAAAGTCAGAGAAGAAACAGTGCAAGGAAACATGCAAGCATCATTAGTGGAGATAAATAAGCATGCTTTTTTCATTTTACTAACCCAGAATATTGCTTGTGCTGTAGGTGATGATTTTTTTTAAGCCTCACTACCCCTTTAAGAAAGGATAGAAACACCCTTCAGAGACTTGTAATGAAATAACATTATTTATCAGTATTAAATATAGATAAACAAAAATGAGAAACAGACTTAATTGAAACCCTCTGTGAAATCTGGCTAATCAGTTTTCATTTCCAGGAGGCTTTAACTTCTGTTATTTAATTTATTATTTATCTGTTCTATTTTGATTTTGCTTTTCAGCCCCAGTGCTGGGCTTTGGGCACTTTAGAAACCGTTAGTGAGAGGTTGGAAGTATCACCCCGATTTCAATGGGGGCAGTACCTCACCCATGTTTGAATCTTATTAAGGCTTTGAAAAGCTTAATGATCATACAAGGGTCCTCCTAACTTCACTAGTGACACTAATCTTGAATCCAGGCGCATTACAATATATCTTCCTGAGCACCGAAATGCTTTTCCTTTCGGACGCGTTTTTACCTCCATCCCATGCAAACACATTGCCATTTCACTTTATTTCTTTAATTTGTAGGCATCAAAGTTGCTGAATCAGGAAACTGAGGTTATAGCTGTTGAAGAAACGAATCCCACATTGTGACAAACTGCTTTTTCGGCAGATTTTCTTGTGTTCCTCATTCTGAGTCATTGTCACACATTTTAAAGGCCAGAGTTACATATGAAGCTCTTGATGGTGAGAGCTGTGCCCTTTCTTGTGGTTTCTGCAGGCAGACGATTGCCGTCCTGTGTCTCTACTGGTTGCCTCTAGCTAATGATGCTTAATTCGCAGCGCAGTACTTCCTGTGTCACTGGAGCGTGTGACATTGCCTACCAGAACTGGAAGTGAAGTGGTTAAATTTGACTACGTTAATTGGATTCTAATTAGCCCAACAGTGCTACTCATCTCTGCTGAAGTGTAGCTCGCTGGGATTCCACCTCTTTATGGGGAGGAATGGGAGAATTTGGGGGGGGAAGAAGTGAAATTCAAGAATCAGGACAAAAAAGCAGGTTAAAACGAGGTAGAACAAATGTTTGGGTTTTGCTACGGTAGCAATTGGCCAAGTACTTCCTCAAAAGTCAAAACTTAAAAATGTCTGTGACATTCAGGGGGGCGGCCAGGGAAAGTAGAGCATCATTATCCCTATAAAAGCAAGATGCACTATGGATGTATATCCATTTAGGCAAGTATTTTCTGGCCCTCAAAAACACGATCGCCAGTCGTATGCACAAATTTATCCTCGCAATATACCTTTGAGATAGCAAGTCAGTTGATCCCCATTTTGCAGGCCGAGGGGACCGAAGCCCAGGGTGGTGAAATGATTTGCCCCAAGTCACAATGGAAAATCCTAGTAGAAGCAGAGAGGAGCCGCGGGTCCGCAGTGCTTCTCTCCAGCTTGACACAGGAACCTTACAATACTTAAAGAATTATTAAAATGTTAAATGAGTTGAAATGAAAGGCTCTGTCCAGAGCTGGAGTCATCATTTGGATTATTCACTCAGTTCTTTGAAAAATACACAAATGTGGCAGTATTATGAATGCAATTACAGCCAATGGAGAATTCTCAAATGAAGGGCAAATCAAAAGGAAACCATCTATGTTTTATATTTCTGTGGTCTCTTCCATCTCAACAGTGATAGAGAGCGTGGCTGCGCATACATATCTGAAACATATGTTGATTTTTGTGCTTGTCAGCTAGTTAGGCTCGGGGGGATTTCTCCCACAGTGGTTATGCTGAGATAGAGCAAGAAAGAGGGCGAACAGCTCGTGGGCTTTAAGATCTTCTTCTGTTCCTCCTCGAGATTCAAGCGGGAGCGCCTGTCCTTGTCCTCTTCCACCCACCCTCGTCCTCCTTCCATGCCCGGACTTTCCGTCCTTCTCCTCGCCGGGAGCACTCGGGAGCAAATTGTTCAGGATGGAGGGAGATGGACACAGATGTGACCACCTGCTGCATATGCCTTTCTTCTCATGGGCTTTTAAAAAGGCACTTCATATTTTAAAAAGGAGGAGGAAGAGACAGTGGCCTTTGGTGTTGCTCAGCACTGACACAGCTGGAGCTGGCTGGGGGCGGCGGGGTGTTATTTTTTACAGGTTGGCAACCAGACGCTTGTTGCAACGATATACTTTTTTTTTTTTTTTTTCTTTCCAGAGATCGCCTGAGTGTAGATGTGCCAACACGGGTTCCGGTTTTACCACAGCTAATTCTCTTATTTCAAAGAGAGGAAATATCCTCGGACAAATCTGCTTTGTCAAGGTTGAAAACGTTCCACACCACAGATGGTGACCATAAGGTGCAAGTGAGTTTTCAGCTGAACCGGTGACACCCTACCCATTTGCTTCACTGCTGAAGATTTTAAAACTAGTTTTTGTTATGAGAAGCTGAGCGAGATGCTTCTCTCCAAATGTCTCTTCCTCCTGTTAGCTCCTCACTTCCATATTCATGGCACTCCTGCTGCTACTAGCACTACCATGCGTAGCACCTACTGCAAATTGTCCAGTTCCTGTTGTTAGGATGGCAGTTCCCTTTGGTTTTTGAAAGATTCATTAAGCGAGGGGGCGGAAGGGGCAGCAGAGTCCTGTTATGGTCCAGCACCCTATTGTAGGAGGTTGTTTTTCCCAGGTGCGCTCCTGCACCATGGCTTGCTGGGTTTGTAACCAGATGAGCACCTCGACTTTGGCGCAAAAGCAACTGGTTGCTTTTAGATGATCTGCTGCGCTGCAGCACAAAAAAAGAAAAAAATAATCTGTGTACAGGAATATTGTTGTGGGGAGTTTCCCAGCAATGGTTCGGGGGTTTTCAGGCCCTTCTATCATGGTGTGAGATTTTTCTTGTGGACTGAACAGAGCCTCGACGGGAGTGGCGATGGCAGCTTACAATAATTGGTACCGTGCTCTTCTGATTCCTCTTAACTGAGGGGTTTTATGTTAATATGGGAGAACCCACCTGTGGTTGGTGGCCTCAGGAGCTGTATCTAATTTTTCACTTTTGTAAATTCCCCGATTTCGTTGTGATGCCTCTGCTACTATTTTGCGGTGTAGTCATCGGCCCTCACTTCTCTTTTCTCCCTGACTAATTCCTCCCACGAAGAAATATAAAGTTGAAGGGGGAGGAGGGGGGCTATAAAGGTTGGCTTGCTCCAGACGCAACAACAAAAATACAAGTCTAAAAGGAAACCTGATGCTGTCTCTGGCAAACTAAAACGGAAAGTAACAGTGAGTGGCTAGGTCTTCCCTCCCCAAGAAGATCGTCTTCCGTTTCCTTGCGTTTCTTTAACTGACTGACTTCAGGAGGGGTTTGTTCGGAGAAGGGCAGCAGGTTGGGGACATAAATTACTTCGACTTCGCAAGGAAGTGGTGTTAAGTATTAAAAGTGCTTTGGGGCAGCTCCTGCAGTTCCTCACCCTCCTCATTTGTGGTACATCTTTTTAGAGTGAAAAGCTATATATACATCATGTCGGCGTAACTCACACTCTCTCTCTTCCTCGTTTTGGGGCTGAATTCAATATAAGCAAATGCACATCCCCGGATCAGAGCTATGACATGGTTCCCACAAAAAGAAGCCCAGCACATGTGGTCCTCCTCGCCTCCCTCACTGTTATCCTAGCACCAGTCCGAGCTATTTCTTCACCTGTCATATCTCCATACCACCACTTCCCCATTTCTCTGCCGTGCCTCCAAACCCCATACCCCTTTCCTTGCTTTGCTCAATCTCCCTTTGGCTTCTGTGTCTCCCTTTGGCATTCCCCTCCCAGCACATCACAAGCTCTCCATCTACCTCCCCTTCAATCCGTAGCTGCTCTCCCCTGGATCCCGTAACATCCCTTGTGTTGACTGCGTGGATCATAAGCTGTTGGACTTCTCTTTCAAGACCTACTGTGACGTTGCCCTTCTTTACCTCTCACTTTCATTTATCTGTTGCCTTTATATTCAGTTTCCAAGTGCTCTCTTCAAACTTTCTCTGCTCTGCCCCTCACATCTATCCTTCATTATGGTGCTTGCAAAAGGCCTGACAATAATTTTCACACCTATCACACTAACCCGTTTGTCTCCTTATCTTCTTATGTATGTCACTTGCTATGGTTTTATCTAAGTGTTCAGCTTTATCACAGCATCTTAACATGTACCCGAGGGGTTTTGAAGCTGTATGAATTATGCTATTATGGAAAGGGCATGACATGAAAATAAAAATCACCCGATGTTCAGAAGAAGCTCACAATACTGAAAGCTGGGCCTGACTCTTTGCAAGATCTCATTTCTGCTGGCTTCAGTGGGAGCAAAACTGAGTTTTTTTCTTCCCAGTGCTACTGTAAGTTATAGCAGCCCCACTTGAGTCCTCTGCCTGTCAAATGCTCCGTTCCTGCCAGGTCAATGGCAAATTTTTAGCTCTTCTGGGGCCCACCTTCTTCAAGTCCGTAGATATGATCTGGTTAGTGAAAAGAAGAAAGATGGCCTCCGTGTATACTCAGAATAACCATATTAACATAAACTGTGAAAGTATTGTAAATAGGTGCTTCCACTGCTTGAGGAGACATGCAAACTATTTGCCATTCCTTATACAGCATGTAATTTAAATATTTTAAAACTTGAAATAAATTACTGATAATAAAATTCAACAGTGTAATACTTCTTTGAATATTTTAAATCAGATATAAATTGTTCAATGAAGTTGATCTAGTCTTAGCGTACTTTTCGAGAGATTTAATAGTCCATGATTTAAATGTATGATACCGCTCTGGTATGTTGTATGGCATATTACCTAGATTTAAATAGTCCTGGTTGGGATAAAGGTTTCATAGCTCAGTGTCTCTGTACTTTGACAGATACATCTGCTGGTCCAGCAATAGTTTCTGTATGCAGTGTCTGATGATCCTAACGTGAAGGAAGCTTAATTTCTTCATAGGAATTGTTAGCTGGCATAGTAGTGCATATTAAGCATGTTCTTCCAACATATATTTGTGACCATTTTGAAGACACTTTTACAGGGGGGAAGAATTAAATCTATATCCAATATATGTTACTAAAAACAATGTTAGTGCCATCTTTTGGGCAAGATTTTAAAACACATAAGTCAAGAAATTTGATGGTCTAATTCTACAGTAACCATTCCTGAGACCATTTGTACAGCTCGTGTTTTCCAAGTGAATACGCTTAAGACAAATGAAGAAGCTTTATGGCACTTCTGCAGTGATGTTATTTCGGGTTGCAGAGCAGTCAGACGGTATTGAATAGTAGGACTTTTTAATAGTGTGTAGCGGTGTCACTACTTCCAACTTCTGACTCATCAGTAACTATTGCATATTTCTCAAGCGGAGGATTTTTTCCAGTAACTTGATGTTCTGAATGAGTTTGTAGTGAAACGCTGAGCCAATGTTAGCTCTGAGTAAAGCAACAGCTTTGATAGCATCTACGTTCATTCAGCTTTTCTCTTTCCTTCACATATTCTGCAGCTCATCAGAAACTTGTTCCTCTAGACAGTTGGTTCTGTTGAATACCGAACAGACCACACATCCCAAATAAAGGTATTTTAGCTGTAAAATAGAGTTTTCTTTGATGAAAAATTGGGGATGTACTATAATTTCTAGAGTTGGTCTTAGAAAATGGGCCATCTTAGGAAAAAAAAAGGATTGGTCCACTAGAATCAGAACCGATGGTTATCTATGACTGTCTATTATTGTCTAAAACTTACACCATACGCTTAATACCAACACACAGAACTTGTTTATTCTGGGTGTAAGAACAACAAGTGAATTTTCAGTTTAGGTTCAATTAAGATCTTATAGTTGTTTTGGATTTCGTTTTATTGGCTTCAATTAATGTACATATATTTTTATGTCTATGTAGCTCAGGAGTCAAACAAACAGCTCAGTCTGTTTATTTAAGAGATTGCATCATCACACATCTGACAAATGCACTCGCTGCATTTACAGCATCGTCGCACTGAGTGCATTTATTTGAACTTTCTACCATGTACATGGGATCACACATTCAGATAAACACAGCTGTGTTTATTTCAGGCTGCGCAACTCCAGATTGTAGATGTACGTCTGGAACCAGTGGACTGCACATGCACTGTACAGGATTTTCAAATTCTTATAGCTTCATTATTTGTCAACCAAATACATCGAAGGCTCTTCTCTCATTTAGAGCTGGGTAAAGATATGAAAGGAGACCCTTTCATTCTGTGCTTCAAAATAGTATATTTGCTGAATGCTCTATCGGGTAAAAATGCTCAACCGTCTTTATTAGGAATTAATATCCATGCTACCATCTGGCTGGACACGTACACATGAAAGTCTTCATTGTGTCTTACTTGAACTTACAAATCACTCCGTTGACTTCAGCGTTGTCCCCCTAAGATTGCAATGGGTTGTTTGCTAAGGCTCTGGTTTTGCTTTTACTATTCAGGCAATAACGTTGCTCGTGTGAATTGAAGTCAGTTGTTTAATGACTTCACTCTTTGCAGATTTGGGCCTAAAGATGTTTCTTTATTTGCAATATGAATGAGCAAACCTATTCTTAACAAGGAAAGAAAAGAACGGCATTGTGTGGCACGGCAGTGGTTGGTGCCGTGACATTTTAAAGTTGCCGTTGTGGTAATGAAGACCTTGATGATTCAAAGTCTTGAAATCAGATGTTGAGTAATCCCCTGGTGTTACTCATGTGCTTGAGTTGAGCTTAGGTGTAATTTTTTTGCATTCTTTTGTAAGAATACTGGAAAAAGCACGTCTGACCCAAGAACACAGCTCCCTACCTTCAAACTCTCCTGCATCAAAACATGACAAACTTCACGAAGAGCTGTGCATGCTCAGGCTGTGAGTATTAGACCCAAAGTCCACGCAGAACTGAAATTGCTAAATGTACCTACATACTGAGACACTTCCCACCCAAAAAGAAGAAGAAAAGAAAATTGCATTAGATAAGACCTGCTTTTGCACCAATAATCTGTCTTTTTCCTCACCTTAAAGTCTGGCTGCTCTCTCAGTCTTAAATAGCTATAAATAGGGTTTACTAATGAATGTGTTTCTTGCACTGGAGGCCCAAGGCTTATGTTCTGCTGAACTGTGGTTCATGCAGATGCTGAGGGTGGGTTTGCGACAGAATGACTGCAGATCCTCTCAGTTGAGAATTCTTGGACTTTCTATGGATTATAGAAAGTCACTCTGCAGGACAGCTTGGAAAATCCTATGTGTTCCTGGTGTATAAGAAATCCCAAGAGAACCTGAAAGGCTCAACTCAGGACCAGAAGAGTGATGAATACTTACCCCTGAAGGAATATAACAGAATAAGTCTGTTCTCCTCCTGTTCCTGAAGCCAGAACAAAAAAAAATAGTGACTTTTGATAGTGTCTAGCCCTACATAGTGTTGGTAGGCTAAGAAAGATCCACAAAAACCTATGTCGCATGTGGTGTAGAGCACAAGCACCCATGGACAGCAGCGTGCACCCTTGCCAGCTGAAGTTGGTGAAACTTGGCAGATTGCTCTGAATTTCGGAGTGTGAGAAAGCAGGACCAGAGCTCACCCGTGCAAAGCCAGAGAAGAGCAAACCAATGTGTCACTGTTGCTTGCACTTTCGCTGCATTAAAGCCTGAGTTAATGAGCTAATGAGAGCAGCATTTGGCCCAGTGGCAGAAGAGCCGCATTCCAGCAGGGAGATGTGATGCGGGTATGCAGATCTGAGCTAATTGGAGGTGGGTAACTCATAACTGTCGTAGTCTCGAGAATGGGGCAACACAGCAGCAAGCCCCCGCAGTAAACATCCAAGTGCACGGCACATTCGTTCAGTATGACCATTCCAAACTGTTTGAATTAAAGCAAGCTCTGATTTACCTTCCCAAACTGCAACCACGGTCCTAACTGCTGTACACCTTTGTTCCAATTTCTGGATGTTCACTGCCTTGAGCCATGTGTTAACATCTGGATAAAAATAAATGCAAAAATGAATCTCATGTTCCATAACTGCTGAAGTTAAGAGGAAAAGTGTGATTTGGTAACATTTAAAATCCTCTTTGTGTCTGCATTGCAGAAGAATGAATGATTAGGATGCATGGTATGCAGCCTAGCCAAGAATAAGGTCATTTGTATATAATTTATCCTTCCATCAGGTGTACTGAAACAACTCTGGGGTAACGTGGCTGACCTGAAAAGGCTTATTATCGGGGTGCAAGGGTACAATGAATATCAGAACGTACCCTATATGAAGGATAAAGTAAGCAGGCTTGGGTCTTTGGATAGAAGGTCTGGTAAATACTATGTGATTTTATACACTGAGACAATACTTATAAACATGTCTTCCTTCTAACTTTAAATATCCTAATTTAAAGTTTGAGCAAATTCAATAGTAAAATAATGCTTTACTTCTTTGATGCTGAAGTAGAAAAATGATGTGGGTAGACACTATATTATAGCACTGTATATTCAAGAGCTGCAAATTTGATAAGGTAATCTGCTTCTTCTCTTCTGTTACTCTTCACTTGGCAATTAGATTTAAGAAGCAGAATCCAGTTTCCTGATAAAAGTCATTATGTAAAACCCATGAATACATTCATATTGTGCATATTAGGGTCATCTTGTAAAAACTGCAAAACTAGCTTGGCAAATCACAGTTATTTTTGTTAGACCTTTGCTTTTCCTTTTTTCATATGTGTGTTCCTGGTTTCAGACGACTGGTATGGTACAGTTTGCATTTCAATAGAATGAGATAAGCCTTCTCCTCCCCCAACCTAAAAAAGTATCATTTTATAAATAATATTGAATAATGT
>NC_133902.1:56366912-56391912 GCF_964199755.1 Larus michahellis
CCACAGATAAAATAACCCGAGTGACAGGGAAACGAGTGGATGCCTGGAAATGGGGACTCAAGCTATATTTCTTTGAGAGTTTCCTAAGCTTGCACACATACAGGGTGTCTTTTTTTTTATTATGTTCCTTTACAGTAGAACTGAAAATTCAAGATTGATATATCGAATTATAGAACTATTGCTTTTTTTGATCTGTTTCCTAAATATGCATTTCTGCCAATTTAACCTGTTGGTTAAAATCAGGCTTGAAGAAAACTCTGGGCTTTGAGCTGTACACGTCCTTTGGCTTTGAACCTCCAGCCTTGACTTGGGGGGGCACCGAATCCAGAGCCAGGAGCGATTTAGAGCGCAAGTTTTGCCACAGTGGGGAAATCCCGCGGCCTTAGCTGGGGAGATGTTAGCACGATTAAGTCACTCACTCAAATTATCTTAAAATCCCGAAGCACTCTTGACCTAAGTGCTCCTCAAACCCCAGCGCTGCCAGAAGAAGGTGATGTGGGAGCTTTCCCAACGCTACCAATCGCCCAGCTGGATGCACCAGATACCCCTGCCTGCATCCCTGCCTCGTCCCGGCTCTCCTGCTGAGCAACACGCTCACGTCCCTTTGCCAGTATCTCCATAGTTGCTAATTTCATTCCTCTTTTGTTCCTCGTAGACCTTCTGCTTTTCCTCGGCACCTTTTTTTGTGTCCTTCTCCACGCTGAACTTCTGCCCACGCTGCCTCAGTCCCTCCCCCTGACTTACTTTTCCCTAACATCGGCAAGCCCAGCCCTCGTCTTGTTCCACTTCTCCACAACACCGCTCCCTCTCCAGTAGTTCAAATTTCCTGATTATTTTGAGGCGCTCTACATTTGATGCCCACTACAACCTTCTCGCCCCACAGTTGTGCTCCATCCAGTTGCCCAGTGCTTTTCCTCTGCTTAAACAGAAGTCAACCACCTCCACTGCTTCTCATCCAGACTTGTCTCCACGCGCCCTTCCAGAGGCCGGGCGATGTGCTCATCGCTCAGTCTTTGCCTGCTTTGCTCATCCCTTGCACGCAGCATCCGTTCAACGCTGCACCTCCTGCTCCTGCTACCTGGGGCCTCCCCCAAGCCAGCACAGAGGCAGCCTGGCAGGGAATCATCCATATTTTATAAATTAATTTAGAAATGAGAAGATTAGAATACCTCCTATTTTCATATTAATTTATATTACTACTAAAAAGGCTACACTAGAGCTATTTAGTCTACCACATCCATATCAAGGGCTCAGTTTTGATCTGAGGGAACATGACAGCTTGAGCAAAGTTCTTTGTTCAGACACCACACAACATACCTTAGCCGCGCACAGCTGTTACAACACTAATTGAAATATGTTTTTAAATGTATCGGGTTTCCGAACATTTGCGGAAGAATTATTTTTTTCCCCCGTGAGTAAAACCCAGTATTTCAGCCATTTAAAAGGAGTGCCTAATCTCTACAATGCATTAGTAGGCCATAAAATAACGCTGAAGGAAGGTATTTTATACTGGGGATGGGGATGAGTCTACGATCGTAGGTGGATGGGGAGAACCTGCAGCTGTAGGTGGATGGGGAGAACCTGCAGTGGTAGGTGGATGGGAGAACCTGCAGTTGTAGATGAGTGAGGAGAACCTACAACTGTAGGTGCACGGAGAGAACCTGCAGCTGTAGATGGATGGGGAGAACCTGCAGCTGTAGGTGGATGGGGAGAACCTGCAGTTGTAGGTAGCCCTTCCTGCTTTATCAGTTATTTAGCTAACACATTGTAAGAGCGTTGCAATGTTATGACATCGGTGGAGTAGAGATGCATCCAAAAGAAGCAGATTTGAACATCCCACCCTACAGGTTTTAGCCAGTCTCATCCGAGATGACCTGTGTCATCCATAGGGGATGGAACTAGGAGAGGTACCCAAGGAGCTTACAGGAGGGCTCATGAAACACTTGTGTGGCGTCAGGCGTGATGTAGATGCCACATTGTGCAGTAAACTAAATGATAATTCTCTCTCAAATATCTAAAGGAAATGCTTGGGCTTTTTTTTATTCCACCATCTGCAAAAAGAGGTTCCCACAGGGGCCTGAGCTCAATTTACAGAGGGGAAATTATAACTAATCTGTTTTGCAAAGTCTCTGAAATTGCATTTCTGTTAAAACAAAACAACAACAACGAAAAAGCCCTCTAACAGTAAGTATCTCTCAATCTTCCCGGGCTAAAAGTCTTTGACGGAAAAGCTCTGCCTTTCCCATTTGCAGTGGTATAAAAGTCATAAGACATCAGATCATAACCTGTCACCGGTCCCAGACTAAATATCACCCATCCTTTGCCTAAGGCAAGTGGGTCTTTTTTCTGTGGGAGGGGGCCAAGCAGAAATCCCACTCTTTGGAGGAAAGAAGGAAACATTTTTGTGACAGTTTGTTTTTATTTTTTTTAGGGCAGTTCTTTTGAAGCTGCTTGGGGGTTTGGATGTTAGATGTAGTCCCAATGGAGATGGATTAGTGGCCAGAGCGCAGCGAAACGGTCAAAGGTGCAAGATAAATGCAATTTATATATAATTGCCCAAGCTGCACCTGTTCGGTTTTGAATAGGAGACCTTGTCTACAGAACGAATTTCCCAAGCATAGACTATATCCTTTTTTTTTCTTTATTTGAGTGTAAAATGGGGAATTCTAAACTTGTATCAGAGTAAAGCAAGAAAAAATAACCTTTAAATAGCATGTAAATTTTTTATGAATCAAGCTCTAAATAAAGAAAACTCCTGAGCTGGGAATTCAAAATACTAGCCAGAGAGCGCTGATTTGCTACCAGGCTCAAGAACAATATTTAGTTTACAGAATCAATCTGGAAATAAAACTAGTGCTTGCCTCAGCATGAAAGCTACAAAAATAAAAAAGAGGTCTTAATAAAATATACAGTGGAAAAGGAAAGGATGAAAGCACTAGCACAGCTATGGGGCCCTCGACAGCCCACACAAGTAATAAAATAGAATATGATGTAATATAGAACAACAATGAAAGGATTTAAAATTTCTAGGTAGGATTCTGAAAAACCGTTTCCAGCTTTTGTTGCAGAGCCGGCACGCTGCAAGTTTCCCTGTGAAGCTACGGTAAAGCTGGCGTGTAGCAGACATGGGTGTTGGCGACGGCGGAACAAATGCCTTCACCTTACTCCTGAAGCAGCCCAATGCAGCGTTGATGACAAAGGGGAGCCGGGATATTTCTTATTTTCTAGGTGCTCCATTCTGTTTGTTCTCCGGCTCGCTTACCCGCTACCGCTTTCCCTCCTTATCTGCAACGCAAAGATGTTTTTGTTTGCCTAAACGGCACCAACGCTTTGCCCCGAGGACAACCATCTTCTTCCCCTTCAGTAAGGAAAGTGTCTCAAACCTCGTGCTAAGTAGCTTGGAGAAATCTGAGATCAGATGCGTGCAAATGAAGCGGGATCTGCTCAACTAATTTCAGCCTGACCAAAGTTCGGGTGGGTTCATAAGACTCCACAGAAAAATAACGTGAGCACCGAATTGCTCTGCTACCTGCCGTGCTCCGCACCCCAATTACAGTGCTGCATCCCCTGGTTTGAAAGAAATAAATAGGATCTTGTGAAGTTCAAACTCCAAGAAGGACATGTAACTTCTCTTAAAATGAAATGGCATCCCAAGATTAACTGGGCAGAATTTGGTCCTGCAGCAAGCAGTGGCCTCTCCACTAGATTTCAGTTCAGCCAATGCAATTCACTCCTTGCAGGAACACAATAAATTCTCCTATTCCACGTGAAGCTAGAAGCTATTACAAAATACTGATAATACTGCATAAATTTAAAATTACGGATTGTGAAATTTGGGGCCCTTTTTCTACGGCGCTCAAGCTGTGGCAGGAGCAGCGTAGAGAGGTAATCACAGAGCTCCTTGACCTGCATCTGCATGGTCCTATCAAAAGGTCTTGGGTTGACACAGAGAACTGACCCGATCCCATTCTTCTTCTTGCCCTGCCCCACCACAATACCTAGGACATTCCTGGTTTCTTCTTTACAGTAGTTGTGTTGCACACGATTAAGCCAGCTCATGTAGTTTTACGTGTCAATGTTACTTTTTGCTGCAAATAATTTCTCCGAGGTAAATCTTTAGGGGCTGCAAAGCAGGAACGTGGCCTCTGTCTGACTCTTTTAACCCTTGTTCTAGCACCGGTTGCGACAAGTATGTGGACTATGAGAAGTGTAGTGTCAAAGAAAAATCTGATTGTTCAAATATCAGAAAAAAAAAGACCTAAAAAAGCACATATATTTTTTTACATAGGAAAAAGGACATCAGTATAAACAACATCCACTATTTGTGCTTCTCCAGGAAAGACAGGAAGTGTTCCAATTCCTCCTAAAATATGTTTTTAATGAAGTAACAACAGATCGTGATCAGCTGGTCAGAAGACAGCAACACACTCAGAAAAGATGCTTTTTCTCTTTTTGAGGTTTCACAAAGTCGATTGAAAAACCTAGGCCTACTCTTGCAACGACCCCAAACGCAGAAGATCGCTTTGCTTTATATTCGGTTCCTTCCACTGTACACGGACTGCAATTTCGCACCTACGTTCTTAATGCAATTACAAGCTTTTTCCAAAAACTATCACATTAATTTGAAATTCACTTCAGATGCACGCTAAGCCATTAACCAAAGTCCCGGCGCAGTGTGCCTCCTGAAGGCTGTGAATGAGTTATGGAGGCTAGCCCAGCCGAGGTCTTCAGAGCTCCCAACCACCTCCATCTAACGTCAGCGTGAGGCGCGGAGGCTCCGTAAAAGCAAACGCGTCCTTAATAATACTTCACACTTTATATAGCGAGTTCCATCGCAATATTTCAGCCTGCACGAATTAAGATTTACAACACCCCGGAGGGGCGGGCTGGTATCGTTTCCCTCTCTTTTCAAAGATGGGCGAAGGTGAGAGAAAGACGAAGCCATTTGCTGAAATGCGCAGAGGAAGTCTGTGGCGAAGCAGAAAAGAGCGCGGGGCGCTCAGCCTCAGCGCCTGTGCCTTTGCCACGAGACCATCCTTCCTGTCTCTAAATGCCACGCTCGAGCTTGGTGACGTGCTGTAGTTCTAGCGTATTAAATATGACACCCTAGACATGTTCTGGATCATAAGGCTGAGTCTCATAAAATTGACGGACGTAAAGTTGAGAAGCCGAAAGGGACAGAGCAAAGAAGAAGGAGAAAAGTCCCTACGTTGCAGCTGTGTGGTATTTTTCTAGGCAGTAGGTTCCCGTGCTACTTAAGGACCAGAACATATTTTTGCTTTTACAAATGCAGTTTATTTTGCAAATCAAGGTGATTGCACACATTTCAGCTTGTCAAATTTTCAGCCTTTCAACCATATGTCTGTCGACCTTATGGACTACCAACTTTATGGGATTCAACCATATGTCCAGATCCTGATATATATGAAGGCCAGTTCTAACATAAGAGCTTTACGGTAGTAGCGTAGTAAACCATAATGTTTGCAGATGGCTGTAATAAAATCATTCAGGAGAGGAAAGGTGCAGGGACGTAAAGCCTTCAAAGCTCCTTCTACTGAATAAACAATTTGATCTGAATAATGTAACGGAGAGCACATTCCACCAATGAACTAGCTGATCTAGTCTAAAACGTTGCTTTTAATTTTCTTCCCTAATCCCACATGTATTTTAACTTCCTTTTTTATTTTCCTGTCTGGGATTAGCTTAGAATTTGGAAGAAAAGGATAAGAAGGAAAAATAACAAAGTAAAGAATTTTTTTTTAAAGGCACAGTCCACTTCTGAATTGTAAATTTTTCATATGTGAAATGCCAAATGGTTATGTGCGGCCTGGAAGATGTATTAATGGAGAGGTATAAGTTTTTTGCCGTCACATGGTGAGATTGAAGGATGATGTGACTTGCTTCATTTCCTGAAGTGGGACTCAGCTTTCAAAGTTAAGGAAAGTTTCCTCCTGAGTAAGCTTTTTCTAACTCTAGGAAGTTGGAGTTTGCTTTATGTCCTGCTGCACAATAATTCACGCGATAATTCACTTTCCCTTTGTCTCTAACATAACTTGATATCTCTATTATTTGGGGAGCTCCGGTCCCGCTTTCCCTTAAATGAAACACGCTGAACCGATGCGTCCCCCTCGGAGAGTTCTCCACCTCCGGGCTCCTGCCTGTCCTGGCTGACAGCGGGGATGGGAGCACTGCCCGCAAGGGGAACCATGGCCAGCATAGGTGTGATGGAGGGTCTTTTTCAAACCAAAATATTTTTTAAGCTGACAATCCGCGGTGAGCTTTGGCAAGCTTCCTTGGACTAGACGAAAATCAGTTCCTGCTCGGGAAAGAAGGAAACCTTCCCTGGGCATTAACTGAGAAGTGAAAAGGTGAAATGCAACCTGCCCGCGCTGCTGGCGTGCGAAATCATGGCGAGAGCAACGCCCGTGAGCTGTTTGCCTTCAGATAACTCGGCCAGAGCCAGCTCTCGCGCTGCTAACGTCAGTGGAAGTTTTTCTATTGGATTAAATGGTGTGGGGTCAGATAGTGTCTAAGAAACGAGAAGTACACTGTCACTCTTCCTTCCCATGCCAGCCTTTGTGTTGAGCAAGTTGCATTCCTTTCTGAGTGCTAGGGCCTACCTAATTTGAAAAGGGCTCATCCTGCGAGGTGCTGAGTGCCGCGATTGCCACCGCGCTCAACATGACGTGAGCTCACCTACCACCTGCCGAGATTCACCCCATCGCATCCAACAGTCCTTTCCCAAGCAATAACCATTCAAAAAAATTTAAAAAAAATAAGTTGAACTGAGCAAATGATATTATTTCTTCCCTGTTGAAAGCCTCAGCACCTGCTGAGCCCTACACTGCCCAAGCGTACTCATGAAATGCGGCAAAGAGCATAGTGAAGACCTCGACCCTTCTGCAAAGACCTCAACCCTGCCCTCGGCGCGTGCGGCCGCCCTACCTGTGTGTTCGTATTTGTGTCGCAGCAGGGAACTGCTCTTCTGGAATGTCTTGTCACATAAGTCACACGCGTACATGCCACTTTCTGTCTTCTTGATCTTCTTTCGGGACAGACAGGAGTCGGAGTCCGTCATGTCGTCGAGGCCGGACATGTAGTCTGGGGTTCCATCAAGCAATTCTCCCTGCGAGGGAACCACCCGTCAGCGACACCCCACTTCCACCACCGCTCCTCCCCACGGAGGAACCCACCGCCCCAGAAAAATTCAAATCATGTCTGCTTAGGACGGTGGTCCCTCTTAGCTTAGGAACCCATCAGTAACGAAACTATGGGAACTGTGGAAACAGTGAGGAGCCTCCTAATTCTCTGCCTTCAACCGTGAGTGCATGAGCACTCTGCGATAACATGATGGACACAAGTGGACGGTATTTATCCTATTGGCACTAAATATTTCCGAGGAGCAGAAAACGCGAAGGGGAGGCTCTTCACGCATGGCAAAAGGTGGTGTAATATTTTATAGGGGTGAGTGTAAGCAACAGCTAAGAGATCATTCCTTTCAAAACACTGAAACTTGGATATATTCTGTATCTGTAGAAAGGTTTTAATTGAATTTTATATTTAGGTACAAATGTTATTATTATGCAATCCATTTAAATGTATGTCTCCCGACTAAAGGCCTCAAGCTATATTTTTATATTTAATTTTGTAATTTGAAATAGGGAATATTAATAACACTTTTTATCAATGTTCTATCTATGTTAAAACAGCCTTCAGCATTAAGCAATAATGAATGTGGATCAGTAAATTATTAAATTTCTTGATATTTATTTTGTCTTGATCCAAAGAGAGTGCAAACTTGCATGATAACATACATTTCCATTTGCTATCACACAGTTCGGTTTTCTTAGACTAGGTTTGCACTAATTAATATTAGAGAAGATTAAATAGGCTTAAATACATTTACAAAGAGGGCAGATGTACTGTAAATTGGAATAGTGGAACAGCTGTTATGGAGGTGCAGTGCTATTTATGCTCCTATTGTGCAAAGAGGGATTACAGCCTGTAATGTAAAACCATACCTGATTTTCACATTTGAAACTATAAAACATTTACTAGTCAGTAAAATCACTAATAGACCATAATAGGACATAGGGGAATGTGCGCAAATGTAAAAAAAAAAAAAAATATTATTAATCTATGATCAGTTAATCTCATTTAACTGAACTCTCTGCATTATATCTGAATACGCCCAGCAAAAAGCTATAAAAGTACACGGCTTCTGTAGAGCAGCTCTTTGCCGTAGGCACGCAAGCGGCGAAATCCTTTATACTACTCATGTACCAACTCTGGGACGACCTGAGAAAAGGATTAAAGGTTGTACCCAGGCATGAAGAAGTGCTGACCCAGATTATGTGTCCAGGGAAAGACTTTGTCTGTGGTTAAGGGCCCTGGCTGCTCCCTCTCCACATAATTTCATTTAATCTCTGGGTTTTTTCAAAGCTGTTCCAGATGACTGGCAGGATTAGAGGACTGGTAGTCTGGGAAGGGCAGTAGGTGAGTTGATGGAAGGGGCTATGGTGAAACAACGCGTCAATGTTTCTCATCCTCCAGACGTTTCACGAGAAGAGAGAACGCCTTTCCCGGGCACAGTGGGTGAACAAACCCCCCAAAAAACATGCAGAAGGAATCTTTGAGGACTCTCGATGGGATAGAGCTGCTACAAGGCCATACGGACCTCTGCTTGGAGGGATACAGCTTTGCGTCCTGGTGTGGGGGTGGCTCCCAAGAGGTCTCCCACTGCTCCTTTTCCCCATGGTGAGATGTAGCCCTGCAGAAATCAGTTTCCCTACAAAGTTTCCCCCTTTTCTTTTTTATTTTCTTCAGGAAGGATTTTTTCATGGCCATTATTATTAGTATTATTTAGATACAATTCTAATAAGAAACGACCGAGCTCTTAACAGAATAAAACCATAAGCGTCATGCCTGTTCACTGGTATTGATACAGCTTCTGAATCCACGTAGAGGTACTCTTAAGGTGACTGTAGTTTGTTTTCCTACTCAACCGCATTTTTGCAAGTTCAAACTAAAATAAACTCTGCTAATTTTGTTGGAAATATCGACTACAGCTTTGGGCTTTTTCTTCTGTGAGAGGACATACCACAAAATACTAAATTCTAGCCTTTCAAAAGAAAACGGTTGCAACAATTTACCTGAAATCCTTGTTTCCGCTGGTACTTTCTCCTTTGCTGCATATCGGCAAAAGTAGCTGCTCCAGTTGGGTAAGTATAGGCCATATGTGGTAGGAAGCTCATCTGATCTAGTCCTGGGTATGGTCGCAGCCCAGGAATACTGGTCTGGACTGGTGGCATAAAAGTGGCTGGGGGAAATGCGCTCTGTGGTGGAAGTGTTGTGTATAAAGGTTTGGCACTAAATGGGTTCATACCAAATACTGGGTTAGTGCTTTTATCCAGATTATTTGAATTAGAAAACTCCTTCTTGATAAAAGTCAAGTTCAGTGGCTCATCTGAGTTTTCAGATGATGAAGAAACACTGTTGTGTTCTAAATTTACACTATTAGATTTTGTTTTGTTCTTTGTGGCTATAATACTTTTGGGTTCCTTCATTTGTTTTGGTAAAGACAAGTCCAAAGGCTCAGCCTGAAGCTCCTCAGAAGAGAAACTGTTTGGAGTGTAAGAACTACTGTGGGAGTTTTTAGAAGATGTGGAAGAAAGATTTAAAGGAGAAGGAGTATTGCTCCTAGAGTGGTCCAATTTATCAACTGGTTTAATATTGGTAAAATGAGGAGGTTTTGTTAGCCTGAGAGGAGTATCACAATTAGTAACACTGTTATGGAGTTCAGCTATAGATGGTGAAGTTATAGAGTCCACAGGCTTTATTGGAGATCTGGCTGACAAAGAGTCTTTAGTGGGAGTGTTGTTGGTGGCAGCCAGCGCCACCTTGGCACTGGCCCTTTCCAGTGATGGTGACCTGGAACTCGAATACTGGTAGACTTTTCTTTGTTCAAACCATTCCTTCACAAATTCCTGAGGAAGGCCAACAGCAATGGAAATTTTCAGTAGTTCATCGGAGTTGGGTTCCATATTCATAGCATAATATGCTTTAAGTACAGACATGTGGTCCTTGTATGGGTTGATGGGGCTAGTCATTCCTTTCTCAGAAAGTACTGATGACAGCAAGAGGGTTTGCTTATCAAACACTCCAGGTTTGTTGGGAACCATGTTCTCGTGAGGCTGAAGGACTGCCTTGATTTCTTCGTTCATTTTACACAGGTAACGCTCATGCTGATGCAACGGAATGGGACCAGGAAAGCTTTCTTTACAGAACTGGCATGAAAATGGAGTGGATACGTTATGGTTCTCTATCATCTTGTCTTCAGTTACCAGGTCTATTAGGGTTCGCAGCTTCTCTTTTTTAATGTTATTGAGCTGCCTCCTCGAGTCTGTGGTTAAGCTCTGGAGGCAAGCTTTGGCTTCATTGACTTTCTCTAATGTATAGTCAATAATACTTTTAGTGGCACCATTATGACTTACTACTGGAAGACCCACGGGGGGAATATTGGGGGAGGTAACTCCTTGTTCCTCGGCTTGAGAGCAGGAATCCTTCATATGGTAAACCTTCAACTTGGAGATCTCTTCAGCCTTGCAGTCCATTTTCTGCCTGGAAACCGTGTTGTCCACAATCTGTAGGACCTTCTGCACCTCACTTAAATTACTGCCTACCGCAGGAAACCCAAGCAATGGTGCTTCCATCCCTACACCTAAGTGCTGCATTGGACTTTGAGCAGAAGCGTGAACTCCTAAGGGGCTGGTTGCTCCAAGTCCACCATTCATAAAAGGACTAGTTGCACTAAACCCATGTGAGGCCATAAGAACCTTATATTCATTGAAATCTAGTGGTTCTGTTTTAATTTTCAGTAGGCCTGTTTGTTCAGACATACTAAGTGGTTTGCCATTCTCCAGCTTGTTTCTCAGCTGTGTAATGGCTGAATTAGTAGGAGAGGAAGATACAGAATTAGGAGAAGAACCCGTCTTGATATTGTTTCTCATTCGGCCATTTACAGAGATTAAACCAATACACTTCTTGCTGCTGATGTGCGAACTGTAGGAGCCAGAATGGGAGAAACGTTTCTTGCAGTTTGGACACTCATATGGTTTTTCACCTAAAATGATAATTAAAACCAAATGTTAATTATCATTGTTGCTGCTATAGTTGCAAGCGCTTGCATTTGATACCCGACTGATCGTCTGTGTATCCGCTGATTAATAGCGAGGAAAATATTAATTCCATAGATATGGCCACACACCACCAACTGCTTTACCCGCCTCTTTCTACGGGTCTTGAGGTCAGTTTGGAGCCATGGTCTCCAGACGGCAGCGGCCACCAAGGTGTGAGATTGGCTCCAGACTGACCGTTGCAAGTCACAGGTGAGTACCCTGTGGCGAAGGCAGTCAAATCAAATCCAGGCTGTTCAAATTTGATTTGTTTCTTCTTTTTTTTGTTGTTTTTTTTTTTTTTAATTTTTCTTCCAAAAAAGGGAATTTTCACTGGAAATGAGCACGGTACAAGAAACTGAGTCCTGATGTTAGGACCTCTGGGTCAGGATCAGTGGAGGTTTGTGCCTGGACAGAGCCTGGTGGCATTTCGCGTGCCGAATGCTGCCTCAAGCAGGAGGACCAAACCCCACGAGTCGCTCAACAGGAGACGCCTCGCGCCGACTCGTGATCTGAGCACACGAGCTGTATTGCCCTTGGAGGGACTTTCTGTTATGGAAAGTAGAAGGGACTCTTCAGGATCCGGCCGCACAGAACCGAGTGAACGCTTCTGAACCCCAACTGCCCAACAAACAATCCATATTATTTGCAGGAAGCTTTACTATTTCCAAATCTTTCAGCGAGACCGTGGTATTAACAGCATGATAAATGGGGATGACTCAGATATCACTTATGAAATACCTTAGTAGCTCCAAGAAGCCAGAAGCAGAACTGTGTAAATTTTAAGCAGTCTTTAAAACTCAGCTAATTAAACAAAATGCAAATGAGCACACCAGCACCTCCGCTACTCACCACTGTGAATTCGCAGGTGTTCCTTCAGATGGTGTTTATATTTGAAGGCCTTGCCACACTCAGTGCATTTGAACTTGCGATTGCCTGCTCCTTGGGTCAGCATTTGGTGCTGGGGGGGGCAGGGGGGGAGGAAAATAAAAAAAAAGATAGCAACATGAATTTTATGCAAGAGAAACCATGAATTTCTAGCTTAAAAAAACAAAAACAAAATTAATGCGGCTCCGAATTTATCAAGCGGACCAAAAGGTCTGCATGTACATTTATTTGTCTCATCAGTGTTGCAATAAAAATCAAAATGTTGGCAGTAAAGCGAAACAAATGAGAAAGTACTTTCACATGAGCATTCGATATTTGCTTTAGAATTATCTCCTAAGTCTCTCATCAGAAATGTGTTGCTTTAAGGTATCTTACGATGAGAGAAACTGTTTTATAAGAAGATTTGTGGCTCTTAATATTCCTAGCAGATTCTGAACATGTGGGACTCCGCTTGTTTAAAAATTCTGTTTACTGCGTGTGTAGGAAAGACAGAAACGCTGCCGTTAGTGGCGTTTCGTTTGAGATTTAATTCATTATCAAGCAGAAGGGACGGCGTCTTCGGCAGGAGCTGCTGGTGGAAATGTTTTTTAAAATCACAGAGCAGCAGGGAAGACGCGAGCTACCTTTCGTGCCATGTTTCCCCCCCCTACCCCCCAGTGCTCTTTTGAGGGGCGAGGGAAAGTTGAAAGTTAAAAGATGTAATCAGAGGCAGCTGACCTTTTTTTTTTTTTTTTGCAACAAACAAGAAAAGCCCCGTGACTTTGAATTTGGGGGGGGGGAATAATAATTAAAAAAAATATTAATAATATTTATAATAATGCAGCCAGCCACTCGGGATGCTTGAGGTCGGAGGTCAGCCTTTTGCAGGCGGCCACGACACAAAAGGAGGAGGGGGAAAATGGGGGGGGTGGTTAAAAAAAAAAAAGTATTTAAAAAAAAAAAAAAAAAAAAGGCAGCGCCGAAACGGTATGACAACTGCGAGGGTGTGCTGCCTCTTCCCACATTCCTGGCGAGACAGATGGTGTTACATGGGACACAGGGAGGTTTGTTCAAACAGCAGCAACCTTCAAAGATCAAGCAGAGCCCAGCCCGCCGCGCGCCATTGAGGGACCCGCGCTCATATGTTGCTGAGTTGCATAAACAAACAGCAACAGCTGTTTTGTCTCCCCCCATCGCCCTCCGAGGACTACTATAAACTTTAGTTGTGCCACTGTTAATATGATACAATCATTTTAATTTACTAATTGTAAATGCCACGAGCAAATGAGGGGACTTTTCAACACCAAAGCTACCATTCATAATGCGCCAGCACCGGCGCGCTCTCGCATGTGAAATTTCAGGCGGTTGCGTTGGATAAATGTCTACATGGGTTTTGGGGTTGGGTTTTTGTTTTTTTTTTCTTTTCCCCCCGGTGTTTGTAATGGTATGAAGCGAAAGAAAGAACCTTGCGGCGGATCAGGTTGGGAAAAAAACGCGCGTAGAAAACGCGTTTGTCTACTGGAAAAGCCGCGGGAAGGAAAGAAGGGGAGAAACCGCTCCAGAATCATTCATACTGATTTAAGATCAAGCGAAAGGGACGGTTCTCTTAAAAATGCTAATTGTAAAAATCGCATGATTAGGAGATGCCCGCTTGCCTAACTGAATTTACCTTATGCTGGGAAAAACCTACCAAGAGAAATACGGCCGATCATGATTTTCAGCGTTTTAAGAAAAACAAATGTGGCACAAAGCCTTTATCATTTGACACAACGCGCGCATCGATTTATTTAAGTTTTAACCACGCCGTTTGAGTTTCCATCCCAGCCCTCCATGAGACAGAAGGGATTCTCCGGCGAGGACAGGAGTAGGCTTTTCTGCTGGTACGTAAAGAGTTTTGTGGCACAGGTCTGTCGCCAGCCTGTTTAGGAGCGCTGGGGAAGCTCGGTCACCTGTTTGAGATACGCGGCATTTCCTTAAATGCAGCACTGATATAATATTACATGCATCACATCGAGGAAAAAGAACTGCGGTGATTTATGGCAGCTACGCCGCCGGGCAATACAAACGGTAGCGATGCCGCCGTTGTGGTGCGCGCGTGCGTTAGGGGCACGATCGCTAACGAGAGCCTACACGTGTCTGTAGGAAGAGTTATTCTAAAACCGTGCAGTTATGTTTAACAAACGATTCTACAAAACACGCATAATTTCACGTGATGGAAAAGGGTACTCGGAAAGTAATGAAAAAATATTAGCGGATCTTTTCGTATGTCTTTGGAGCTCCTATTTGCAACACTGCAGAGTAACACTAGGTGAAAAATGGAATTAAAATTGCTGAGATGTTTAATAATGTATAATTAAAATGCTACAGTTTCATTCACTTTTTGAGGAACATAAAAACGAAACTAAAGTCAAGTTAAAGTGCAAATAAAATTTCTAAATTAGAAATTAACACACTCATTCGATCGTGAACATAAGACTATTAAATCATATTAGAAGAGACCATCAAAAAATCATTTAGACCTCAATTAAAGCTATTACCATTAAAAGATCTGCATCTTCAAAATGCCATGAAAAATTAATAATGATTGCCAATCAAAGCAATATCGTTTCTCTAAGGGGTTATTACAGCAAGAAATCACTTAAAACCAGCCCCCCACCTGATCTGTCCCTGGCTTGTGTGTCACCATATGCCGCTCGAGCTGGGTGCGGTAGGCAAACGTGTAGTTACAGAGAGGGCACGAGAAGTTCTCCTCGTTCTTCTCGTGGCGGTACTTGATGTGCTCCTTGAGGGACGTCAGGCGCTTGTAGCCCCGGTCGCAGTAGGGGCAGGTCAGCAGTTGGGCGAAGGCATCTGGAGTTCCAGGTGGCAGGTCTGCACCCCAGGATGGGGAAGGCAAGGGGAGGGGGAAGGAGGAGGAGAAGAGGAAGAAGAGGCAGGCCAAAAGGTCAGCAAATCAATGGCAGCTCATGGGCTGATTGCCCGGGATGGTATGAGAGGAATCGCTGCAATCTGCTGCCCGCTTCCAACCGGCGGCGGGAGGCACCGGCACCCGCGCACGCCCACGGCAGGCTCGCAGGACCCGCGCCGGACCCCGCTAGGAAATTAATTAATTACGGGCATCCCTCCTCCCGCAGGCCTCGCCGGCTGGAAAACTAAGAAATACTTTTTTTTCCCGATCAATTGGCGATTTGCATTCCAGCCCCGGCTCATTACGTTACTTACGCCATTGACGGAATCCTTCCTCCCGACGCTTTTCCAATTATTTATCAAGGCGTCGGAGAGCGATGGGTGGGCTGCCCCGTCTTTTCTTGCCTTAAAACTCGATCAAAACTTCCCAAACTCCCAACCAGAGCCTTTCTCCCCTTTAAATTCAGCTCTTCGGTTCACCCGCCCGCTAATACAAATTTGCTGGCTAAAAAATCACAATACACTGAAATTACAGCCCCAATCTTTGCTCGTGAAATTCCATGCCGCTGCAGCTGTTCTTCAATTTTTAAGGTAAACACCCAGGCATGCAGTGCATTTATAATTGCAACAGCTGCACGAGGTCAGGGTACTGGCTAAAAATGAATTACGGCCTCACCATTTTCTTCTTGCCCGTTGGCCTCTGGAGTGCCAAGGCGAGACAGTTCCTCGGGGGCTTCAGGGTAAATAATGGCTGTGTCGCTGCGCTGCAGGTACTCCGCTATGCTGACCGCGTGCCCGTCTCCTTCCTCCAGTTTCCTTTTGGCGAAATATTCCTCAAGGTCTGACGTGCAATTTGCGTTCTTCACTAAAAGGAGAGAAGGGGAGAAGAGAAAGGGGGTTGAGTGCCTCCTCCCCGAGAGCTGGGGTCGGTGAACATCGGTGGGCTGAGCCCATGTTCTCGCTTGGAGCTCCGTTCTGGGGCTGCAGCTGGATCCTCGCTCTCATCGGTCTTGCTCCAGCTCCTAATAAAATTAATGTGGGCTTTCCCACCAGCGCGGATGGAAGTAAGGGCGGGCAGTTAAATCAACAGGAACGCGGGCTCTGCGGGGCAGCAGCAGAAGTTTATGAGGTTTGGGTAATGCAGGTAATCCTTCATCTCTGGAACCTGAACCTCCAGGGGGCTCCTGGGGGACCCACGGCCTTTTGGCATGGACTTTGGCATCAACACTAGCTCGACCTACAGGAGGGAGCTCAGCTGCCCCCGGGTCCCGTAGGCCCCAAGACAGTCCCCACACGGGAGACGGGATTTGCAGGTGGAAAAGACCACGGCTGCTTCTCCTCCAGGATGGGTCCTGCCTCGGGCTGCTCTTCCGGGGCGGGCACAAGAAGAAAGTTGCTCACAACAACTTCCTTTTATTTTTTTTCACCCTGAAAATGTACTTAAAATGGGAGAATAGGTTGTTTTTTAAAAAAGTATCGCTTCATAGATTTCTACAAATAGAACCACATGTTTTAGACCGTAACAGGGATACCGAGCCTAAAACCGCTTTTACATTCTGTGCAAGAGTTTACCTTCTTTTCCTTAAATGTAAACCCAATTTTTTATTGTCCGTGCAATGTCCATGAAACATAATATGTGCTCAACCACAAAACATCCTGCTACTAAAAATATGCTTTTCTCCGCCAGGTATGAACACTGCATACAGGAAAGACCCTAAAACTCTGGGAAGTTATAGGCAAATGTTCATATAATTATACCAAGAAAAAAAAAAAAAGAGCTGATCATTTTTTTTTTTTATTTTTTTTTATTAACAAATCCTGGAAGACACAGTTGGTGGCAGGGAATTAAAGATACTTGTTTTTAACTGACTGTAAATGAAAAGAACAGCTTATGATTGATTACATTTGTAATGTATTTCTCCTTAGGTGAAAGAAGAAAATGAGGCAACACCATAAACTATTCGACAGTTCATGTAAAAGTAAGATATTAAATGGCACGATTCTGCTCTCACTGACGCCAGGGAGCAATACGGAGTAAACTCATGGACATCAAAGGGGTTATGGCCCTACAGTTTTGTATGGGTTTGTAAGCACTGGAAACGAGGGACGAACCAGCTCCTTGGTGTTCAGAAATGGGTAAATTCTTTGCCTCAGTTTCCTACAGAAGTGCAAGGTGATGCTGGCAGTCAAAATGAGACGTGGCCTCCAACTGGGGCACAACTGGAAACCTGTAAGCGCCTGATTTGAAGCGCTGATCTCGCCGCCGTCGATAAAAGTAGATATTCATCTATGCAAACCTCGTCCCTTTAGCCAATAAAATCAAATCCTCCGGCTGAGACAAATCTGCCCTATTTTTCATAGGAGCCGAGCAGCTTCTCAACCGTTCTGCAGTATTTTAGTGACAGTGACCAAATGGCACAGGGCACGGGGCCCCGTTTTGGGAAGGAAACTTCTGTTCCTATTGCATCGGTTTTGTAGGGAATTGCTACACACCACCACAGCGCTCCTCCCTTGGTCCTTCTGGAGCTCTTGCTAGCATTTCTTAGTATCATAAGAAGAAATACCTCCTTTTTTCCCCCCCAAAAAAGTGACTTCTATAGAAGGGGAGCATAAATCCGGAGAACATGACCAAGTACCTTACCTCCATTTTGTTGCTGTGAGAGAAATGTGACAAAATGGTGGTCACTGAAGTACACACAGGAGCGTCAGACCGTGTTTTTGGCTTCGTTTTTATCAGAACAAATCCGAGGCGTTACTTTTTGTGTCGGAAACCTGACTTTTCATTCCCTTGCTATGCCTAGGTTTTCCAACTGTTGCAAGATCATCCACCCTCCAGCTTAACGCTACCCCATCTCTGCCCCTTCTCTTGGCTTAGCAATAGACCCAAGGAAACCAAGTTTACTTTTTGCCGGATTCAGGCCATGACCCAGTAAATGCTACCTGTAAAGCAGGGAAAGAGAGCTTTTCTCCAGAGAGGAGATACGGGAGCAGGAAGGGGAAAGGGTGGGATGGCTCCAAGGGATGGCTGCATGTGTCCTTCTTCTCCAGGTAGGCTTGGGAGGGTTTGCAGCTTGCAACTGCATTTATAGAACGGGAATTCGAGCTGCCAAGTAAGGCCTGAGTTTATATTAGGAGCTTCAGCCCCAAACTCAAACCCAAACGTGGTTCTTCCTCTCCCCAAGTCTATCTGGAAGCTGATCCAACAGGCTGCGGAGCGCTGCTGTGATATTACTGGCCTTGGCTTCCTAATTCTCTGGATTACTTGGCTTCTATGTCTGTGCATGCAATCCGGGAGCTAAAGCAAATGTTTATGTCTACATTATAAAGCCCTAAAAACAAGGGGATTTAGTGGAAAAGCTGATAGATCCTTAACTGAGACAATACAACCAGTGCTGCAACGCTGCAGATTAACATAAATAGCAAAAGGTGACCATGTGTATCTGGTTTCTCACCAGCGACATTACTGACAATTCAGACATGGCTGGAAGCTCACCCGGTGTTACTAAAAAGACCCATCTGACAACCATTAGGTTTCTCTCTCGATTTCTGGGGGGAAGAACTTGCTCCCCTCCCCGTGCCCTAATTTGTTTTCCATGCAGAAAGTCATGTTCCCGGATTCCTCGTGGGCTAACGCTGCACACACATTGCACATCCCCTCCTGCGAGGCAAGAATTTCAGCGAGATCTACGGCGGGTGACCTCACCAAATAAGTCCTTTTTTAATTAATTATTGGAGCCTGGAGAGCAGAAATATTTTCAGCTCCAAAAGCTGATGTGGCTGTGTCACATAAAAATAAAACGCATTAAGGAAAGCTATCTTTGGAGGCATTTAGGACCTTTCAAGATAAAGTGAGAGAGAGGTTCAAGGAGCTTGGGAGACCAGTTATTTTGTGTGGGAACTCGTCCTGCGAGATGGTGATAGCTGCCCTTAATCGCAAACAAAGCTAATAAAACCACAGCCTTCATTAGCCAGGAAGTGAGAGGCCCCCATTGGTACACACAGATTACAGCCTGAAAACGGCCTGTCCTCCAACCTGCCAAGTTTTACTTCTGTTTTCCTCCCCCCAAAGGGTTGGGTTTGTTGGGTTTTTTTTTTTTCCCCTTCTTTAAATTACATTAAGAGATCTTTACTCGAAGCTTGTCAGATGTTAGTAATCAAAACCAGGAAAATTTTTTCTGTGTGTTTACAGGGAATTTGCTCATCTATTTTCTGCAGACATCCCAGTTGTAGTAACTGTAACAGGTACAGTAAAATAAACCATAGAAAATTATTCATTCCCATTTGAAAAAACCCTTCTGCAAAACATCATTTTGTCAAGTAACCATTTCAGAAATCCCCAGAAATATTTACAAATTAATTTAGCAGGACCAAAGACTAAAATTTTCACTCTAATGGTCACTTTTGCTGTTCCGCTATTAAGTCTCCACGGCTCATTATGAAAACGCAGCTGATTAATGTATGGATAACAAGATTTCCTTTTTTCAGTACCACTAGGAAGTGGCCATTCTGACAATAGCAGAATAATTTAATAACGGAGACTTTTTCTTTTAGTTTTCTTTCTCTACTAATGACGCTCTGCAATGAATTTGATGCTAAAAATACACCACAGTTGTTGCATGCACCTACAGCAACTTTGCCGGTTGGGTGTAAGTGAATGAGTCTGAAGCTGTATCTCCTATCTCTGTGCTCAGCCCGGGTCACGGAGCTCTACAAGGGCTGGTGCCAAGAGGGAGAGGCGCGTTGTGTTAAACGAGAGAAACCTCCTTGGCCCATCTGGAAGAGCCCCTGTTAATCTGTAGGAAGACTGAAATGGCTTTTCTTGGGCACCAGAAGGTCACTGAAGAACGGCTTTCGCTTAAGATGGAGTCACTGGTCTAACTTCTTTCATCGGGTTCAGTCTCAGCCTCACCTCAGCTATTTTATTAAACGCCGGTATTAAATCCCCCTACTACCTGCAGGGAAAAATTGAGGCCAGACACTCAGGACAGGCCCAAAGCCTATAGTGAGGCTGAAGAAGAGAACTTTAAACATTTCCCAGATGAGGTAGGAAGGATCCCCAACGGCTCAGGGACTGGCCTCTTCCCTTTCCTCCTCAAATAGTGGTTGGGGCACCTCAACAGTCAAGCCGAGGGAGCTTTTACTCTGCGCGAAGGATGCTGCAGCTCCTGACAGAGGATGCTGTCACCTGGCATCTTCCACTCGAGGTGAAAAGACTGGCAAAGGCGTTTAGCTTATCAGATGCTTTAATATGACTAAATAATCTGACATGGCTCTTAAGAGACTGCAAAGACTGCAGCCATGAGGGAAACGTGCTCTACCCGGGCAATACAGCCTCCACCGACGGAGGTGGCTCCGAACGCCTCGGTGCTAAAAGATCTGAGTGAAGCACTAGCAGAGCACTAGACAACCCGTAACAGTTATCTGAGCAGCCGCCCGTTGAAGCAAGAGCAGCTGGAGTAAAGAGGAGGCCGGGGCTTTTGCAGGGGACATTTGGGGAAGGAATTGCCGGGTGCAACATCCAGAGCAGCTTTTGCCTTTTAAATGCAGACCCCCGAAACCCACAGCCCTCTTTGAACCACGAGTTCGCAGTGCGGCAAGCCGGGTAGGGGCAACCCTTATCGTTTTCCCCCAGCAAACGGGTGTCGGAAGAGGCAGGACAGCCCACGGCCACGTTCGTGGCAGGGCCGTGGAAGGGCTTGGTGACACCCTGCCCCCAGAGAGATGCCGTGAGGCCGGAGTCGAGCAGGCAGAAGAGACCATCAGATACTGGAAGGGAAGGGGCTAAGAGGACACGAAGCCTTCCCCCCTCGAGCAGACCACATTGCAAGTATGAAAGAGTCAAGGCCTGTTATGGTAAGGAAAATATGTGCAAAGGAAGTCACACGGACTGATAGGGGACCTCAAAGGCTCTGGTAATGGTAATTCAGATAACCATCAAGTCTTATTTCTGAATCAGACGTCTTTTCAAGTCCTGTTTCTCCAAGCGCTAAGCACAATTTGTCACTTTATTAACGTCCCTCGGAACTGAAAAAGCTTTTAAAATACGTATGCATCCAGTTCTGTATGGCAACATCGTTAAGTATGTACGCAACGATAAACTGTGCCTCGGTGCCACCCTCCTTTCATGCATACTAAATCTAATGGATGAAAAAAGCAGTGACATGGTTTTATTTTCCTATTATTTTCTCCCCCGAGGATTATAAAGTAAATTTCTTGTGTTACTTAATAAGAGCATTGGGGTTTTATGTGGGTGTTGCCAACATTAGGAAAGTGTGAGTAATAAAATCCTTGCGAGACCTGGGCACCACCTTTTACAGTAATATTTGTAGAGAGCATTACCTATGAACTAAATCTCATAATGGAATGCAGAGAAATGTACTTATACTAGAAAACTCTTACTTTTCACTGTGTAATCTGCAACATCTCAAATTGTGACAAAAT
Source organism: Larus michahellis (assembly GCF_964199755.1). Classification (NCBI taxonomy): domain Eukaryota; kingdom Metazoa; phylum Chordata; class Aves; order Charadriiformes; family Laridae; genus Larus; species Larus michahellis. The sequence goes on from NC_133902.1 coordinate 56,388,302, forward strand.
GCAACAGCAACGTGGGGTGATGCCCAGCATTCGGCTGGGCTGAGGATGGAGTGGGGCCTCGTGGCCTTTGGAAAACACGGTAAACCCCTGAATTCGTTTGGATTGGAAAATAGTAACAGAAACCTTTTGCTGTTTTCCTCTGCTACAGAAAATAAAAGAGGTGGCTCGGAGATGATGCCTGCTAAATATCTCCGTCCCCTTTCTTGTTCCACAAAATGTATTGATTTCTAAGAAGAGGGGAAAGAAAGAGATGTGGAAAGTGGAAAAAAAAAAAAAAAAAAAAAGATTAGCCAGAAACATAATAATCTCATAAATATGCATTTAAAGCGTGTGTGTCTGTGTATCTATGTAAGGGGTTTATGTGTGTCTTGCTGAAAAGATGTTTGCGGCCTCTGAAGTAGCTTACTCGGTGCACCATGCCAATCTGGGCTTGCCAAGAAGGGTGCACCCCATCCTCATTATCAAGCTCTTTGTACAGTCTCTCTCATTAAAAGACTACTGTATCTTGGTCCGGCTACTTTAAACTCTACGAGGTTCGCCCTCGTTGGGAAAACATCTCCTCGCGCTGCTGAAAACCATTAGCTCCCGAGGATGCAGTTGAGAGGCCGCGGGGCACCGGAGGGATAGCCGGGACTCCCGCCGAATGAGTTTGTTGCTGGGATCAAATTGGAGTGGGGGGGAGTGGAATTCAAAAAAACCCAGGAGAATTCCGTAAACGCTTCCCAAATGTTCAACTGAAAACAAGAAAGAAATTGTTTTGCCCCTTCACGCGCAGCGCATTCGAGAGGATGCAGAGGAAAAGCCATGCTCATGCCACGGGATGGCCTTACCTGTACCGTTGTTTCCAGCGGTCTGAATTGTGGCTTCAGGCCCCATAGTGTCGTAATCTTCCTTCATTTCTTCTGCGAAATAAACACGCACACTTTTAGCATTTGCGCGTTACGGAATTGCTTACAAAGCTAGGGAGCGCACCGCGGGAAGAGGGAAGATCCTGCTAAGGGAAGGAGAGAGAAGGGCGGTTGTGGACCTCTACGCAACGGCTCTGTTCTGGCAACTCAACGCGTTCGGCGGTGCTGGGTGGAGGAGAACTTATTTACTTTAAACATGACAGCGGGTGGTGGAAAACACAACTATTTGTTCGGAGTAAACGAAGGGCTTTTCCCCATATCAAATCTAATAAGCAGTCGGGTGATAAAAAGGGATTTTTTTTTTTTTCTTCTTTTTCTTTTTTTTTTTTTTTTCCATATTTAAAAGAAATAATCAGTTAACAGACACTGTGAGGTCTATACCTGGAAGAAACTGCAAAAGAAGTTCTTATATCTCTCTATCTATCGTCACACAGATCTTCTGAGCTGTCATCGTCATTCTAACCTCGTTTGAAGCGCGGCGTGTATTAATATCAAGTGGTGCAGAAATGTGACAAATTTTGAACTGTGGGCAGTTCTCTGCCCCTACGATTTGTTTGCCTCTTCTGTGCGCTGACGAAGTCTGCCTTTATGGCCATAAATCGGGTTAATTCACATGCAAATGAGCATGATAGGTGTAGAGTTATTTACTGTGTATTTATCGGGTTTAGTTTCCATGAAACTGGGGGTTCGGAGTGTGTTAAAATAGCATTTTGAAGAGGCTGGATGCAGCTCCAGCGCCGGGGAGAACATTTATTTTCATGGATGTTTCGGAGCGCCTGTCAAACTTGGTTTCTTGCTGCCAATTTGTTAGTCCATGTGCAACAGGTATTCACACATACAGCCTGGTTAAGATTTGACCCTCCAAAGGGTTTCCACACCCCAAAAATAAATATATATATATATATGTAACATTTCTTTCTCGCCTTTTCAACTTCTCCTAAATGCCAGCCCTGCTTTATTTGAGGACGTGCACAAACATGCAATCTCTATTTTTTTTTTTTTAAGTGAGAGAATTTAGTATTTGAGATTTAAGTAGAGAAATCTGCTTTAATCTTTCACTTAGCCACGCCTGTAAGACGTAAAATGTCAAAAGGCGCCCAGATATGGTTCAACGAGGACCAAAAAAAAAAAAAAAGAAAAGAAAAAAAAAGAAAAAGGAAGAATTTCCCAGAAACGAACCCAAGTCGATGATGATTCAGGAAGATGGATGCTGCTCGGCCAATCAAGTGATAGACTGGCAAGAAGATCAAAGCCCGCTATTAAAATCTTATTGATACACGAAGCATTAAAATTCTTATTTCTCATTTTTTGCGAGAAAGGTTTTGATGAGGACAGAAACTGGCCCGGTATTAATCCATTTCCATGACAATGATTTGACTGAAGATAGGGGAATAATATAAACACAGCACATTCTCGGTTCATTCCTAAATTTGTAATCTTGTAGTATTCTTCAGATGTCACATCCTACAAGTAATTAGTTGGTAGAATAACAGGTTCTAATTGTATCATTCTAATCAAAACTAAAGCACAGAATGACTTAATTCAGAGCTTTACAACCAGCGTACAATACTGTGGTATAAATATACATGTTTATGGCTTTGAAGCTTAAAAGAAAAAAAAAAAAAAAATAATGAAAGCTCTTAAGTTAAAATATGCAGGTACAAACAGATGCTAAATTTGTACAAAAGCATAGAATATGCAGACCAGATGAAAAATATTTGTTTAAACCGTACAGCAGAGAAGCCAGCCTTGATGCTTTTCCCGGCTCTGGCATTCTGCCTCTCTAAGGATCATTTTCACGGGGATATCTTGCGTCCAAAACATTGAGGAGTTCAATATGTATTAATAAAACGTTGTCAATTATGATAATTGATCTGCCGGGCCAGTCTCGCGTCTGATATTTTTATTGCAGCCTACCAGAAATTTTAATCAAGGTACAGTATTTCTGAGAAGTTCAGCCTTAGATATAAATATAGTTATTGTGATTTTCTTCCTTGATCATCTCATGTGATTTCTGGTAGCAAGGAGTCACAAGTATCAGAAGTTTTCCATCTGAGGGCACGGCTACCCAGCCAGCAAGGGGAAAACAGTTAACAGCTTTTTTTTTTTTTTCTTTTTGCCCTTTTTTTTTTTTTTTTTTTTTTTTTTTTTTTTTGCATAATAGTGGTAATGTTCAAGAGATTTCTGCTGCGCTTCCTTCCTCATTGCCATTTTCTTCTGCGGTAAAGAGAAGTTACAGTGTCTCGTTGCTTCCCAAAAATTATGAAGCGCTCGCCAAGGCTCTGTGCCGCTTCTCGCTTCGCGCAGGTCACCGGAGTACAAGCTGCAATTTTTCATGTACATTTTTATTCTCGTTGAGCTGACGGTTGCACAATTTATCCTTTGGCGTTGCGACACTCGGCTGACATGACTTTTCTTTACCTAAACCTGCCCTCTTCCTAAAATCTGTGACCCTGCATTACACTTTCCCTATTTTTTAAAAAAAAATAATAATTCGTGGCATTTTCTTCCTCTCAGCATTAATTTGCGAAAACGTCAAGGGCTGCTTCTGATGTCTATAAATCAAGAATACATCATAAATGTTGTCCCCCGGCGGATAAAGGCAGGACAGTCCCCTGCGAGCACAGATGCGGCGGAGGATCCATAAACGCGCTTCTTGGAATTTATTTAATGCAAACGGATCGTAAGTGGGGGCTTCGCTGG
>NC_133902.1:56399412-56404412 GCF_964199755.1 Larus michahellis
GGAAAGGCAGCGTGCCTCCTCCTGCCACGGGATGGGGACGCCTGGTTTCCTCCTGCTCTGGCCCATTCCGCACAGCCTTGGCCAAGGCTTCTGGGGTCACCTTTTGAGAAACTCCCAGCCGTTTCGGGTGTGCTGGGTGGTCAGGTCACTGCTTATATCGCTCCCTGGTTTTTCTCTAGCGTAGGAGTTGCCAAAAGGTGGCAACTGATTCGCCAAGCGAGTTGAAAATGAAGGTGTCCATGTAAGTATGAAAATATGCCCTTCTCCTCGGTGGGTGATGAAAGGTCTGTTTCATCCCCACCTAAAGAAATTCGCACTTGTTATGACCTATCTACGTGCAGACAGCGCCCGTCAGGAGGGGCTGGGGGGGTGACCGGAGGACAAACCACGGGAGAAGCTCTAGAAGCAGCCTGGCCAGGCCTGGAAACAGGAGAGAGAAGAAACTGCTTTCATCCAACTGGTTCTTGGACATTCCCGAGCCATCACCACGTATTCAGGCTTGGTGTGTGCAAAGGATTTAAGGAAAAAAGACTTAGATGTGGGCAAATTCTCCATGTAGGCAAGAGAGTACTTTTTTTATGCTTTCTTACTGTGTGGATAGCAGAATCCAGTGGTGCTCACAACACTCTGCAGCGCATTAAGTATAAATGATACGATCTAAGAATGAAGTAATAGCATTACCCTTGCATCTCCTTGCTTTTGTCGTCTACAGGGTCTGAACAGAAAAGGCCTCACCTGCTTTTTGTGTGTATGTGATTTTTATCTCCTCTGTTCTATTACTAATGAGCGTCTCTCATCCTAAGAGAAATGAGGACAATGCAAGTGATACAACAGGAAGCTTAGGGTACACCCACTCTTTTCCCACCAGAATAAACACCGTTTTCTCAGGGAAGGTACATCGATAATAAAAATACATTTAATTTTAGAAATTTCTCCAGCAACCGTAATTGGCACGGGAATGGTGATTCTAATAGGATGTACCATCAACATCTAAACTCCACAAACAGGAAGACACGGGATTAAAGAGACAAGATTTGGCCAACAGACAGGACCTCAACTGTCCTTAAGGTGTGATATTAGAAGGGAGCGAAAATAGGGAAATCTGAAATGCGGACCTCAAGGTTTGCTCAGTCCTGAAGCCTAAAAGTTGATGTTCAGGCCTGTGTCTCACCCTGCCAGGTTGCCATTACATAGAAGTGCTTTGGAATATGCCTTAAGTTAAAATAGTTAAACCCACTACAGGCTCCAACAAGAGACTGGGGTACTATTTTGAACCCCGATAACAAGGAACACTCCTGTATCACGTAGGCAAATTACTTCATATTTTTTCTATTTATATTTTTAGCTAGAGTCCCGAGGCCATTACCCCAGTTGCACTGTCAGATGGGATACGCTGCAAATTGGTGAGGCTCTTGGCTTCTCCTTTCGGGAAGCGTTTGTTTCCTTGGTCCTGCTAACAACAGTGGGATTCAGCAAGGTTTATGTATCTTGATTGGGAGACATTAATGTTGGCACTCATGTGGTCAACCGATCTCTGCTATTCTTATGGCTGTCTCTGCGCTGAAGGGATAGGCCAGTTGTTGGATGTTGATGACCAGGAGCAGATTTGTCTTTCTATGAATCTTGAGGGCGTTGATTAAACCACACGCGCTAGATTCCCAGACTGGAAGTTCTCTGCTGAATACATACTTTTCAATGGTTATACAGCATTAAGAGCACAGCCGAATGCTTTTAGAAATATAAATAATTGATTATTTATTTATCCTCCAAGATAGCCTTTTCTCCTGGTAGATTACAGAGCTTGTACACAGGAGAAACGAAAGCACAGCCTGGAGGGAAGACAATATACCTTCAGTTTTTGCTTGAAATGAGTATGGAATTGGTATAACTCTAATCTTTGTGATGTACAAGAAGAAGTTTTTGTTGCTTAACTATATCTTTGATCTGATTTTTATGATTTTTAAGTATTTAGGGACGCGTCTTGTAAGTCTTAAGAAATTACAAGTACATTATCTTACAAGGAATCAAATGGCAGAAGAAAATTCTCTCCGTAATAGTGCAACTTAATACACTTCTTCTCTGCCCAAAATCTGCTTTCCTCCTTTTTTTTTTTAAACGTAAAGATGAGAACAGGACTATTCTTATAGTTATCCTACTGATATAATTTACAAACAAAAGAATAGTCTAATCTTTTTGAGGACTGAAGGGGCAAGTAAGCAAGAAAAGATGGATGAAGGGCAGTTGTGAACTCTAGTGAGGGGCTCACCTATGTTTAATGCCATTTCTTTCGAGTCCTGCTCCTGATAAACAGGCCTAAAATAAACCTTTTCACTGTTTGAAACCCATGTATTTGTTCCTATGTTCTAGATGTTGTGGAACTAGAAAACAGAATGGATGTGGCTGCAGAGTCCCTAGTTCACAACATTTATTTGGGTTTTATAGAGGAGAAAGCACGGTATTTTCCTATCTGCATTTTGACTAAATTACCTTCCTTTTACTTTCACAGTAATTTTAAACCACTTCATGGACTTCAATGAAAGGCTCCAGATAACTATAGAATTTGAACCACTTTTCCTACTGACCGACTGAAAAATCTGGCTGCAGACAAGACAGAAGAGTGCGAGATTTACGGCGAGGAGACGGAGCCAACCCTGTGTTCTGATTAGCAGTTTGGATGCCATTGTTCTGTCTGGAAAACACATGTCATCCGCAGAATCACCCAAGCTGTCCATTGGCATCTGCCAACATATCCTCCATCACCCCTCTCTTGCTTACTTCTCACTCTCATCCTTACACCTCTTTCCTCGTTTCCCTGTATTTCTGGACACCACCCCCACCAATATTCCAATGCGGTTAGGAGTTACCCCTTGGAAAAACTAATGCGGATTTCACCCCCCACAACAATATCACCTTCAGTCTCAAGCTGACCGTCTCAAAATAACAGAAAATAGACCATTCCTCCGAGTCTTCTAGCGTGTCAGATTTGTGTTGTGTTTCTCTCTGGGGACAGAAATTCATAATAGCCCAGAGGCTTCATATTTTTTAAATTGTCACACTAAGACTTGAGTGCCTCCATGAAAGAAGCAGTAGAAAGAGATGCCTGAAGGTAGGCTGGGAAGAATCCAAAATGATGTCAGGTTTCCTTCTACCTTCCCATCAATAGGGTCTTTGAAGAAGAAGCCTCTTCAGAAAAGAAAAAATAACTTTCTCTTGAGTTAAAAAAGGCTACCTCGGTTTCAGTTTGGAGACTGACAGTTACGTTAGCTTTAATACCTTAAAATCTATACAGCCTCGTGGTTTGCAGTGGATGGCTCTGCCTCCACGAGTTTTGATGGTGTCCTTGAAAGAGAAATATAGACACATAGCTTCGCTCAGTGTTGACTTTGGAGGTGAATATTTTATCCCCTTTCCTTTTCCTGGCTGTTTGCAAGCAGCAGTGATAACTCCTATGCAGTATGCCTAAGAATTGGAGCAGGGGAAAAAAAAAAAATCAAAGCTTTTACCGGACTAGAACAGTTCTGAGTCTGATAGTTCTCCTTCCTCACTGCAATGACTGATGATGAGGGACAGAGGAGATGAAAGAGGGGCTGGAACTGTATATCGTTCTCTATTATCTTTTGTCCCAGAGATACTTCTATTATTTCCATTATTTATTTATTTTTTTAGCTTTTATGTAGAAAGAAAAGATTCTCAACTAAAGCAAAATATGTTTTCTGAGGTCTGTGCGTTGTTGTGGATAACTTTTTAGGGAATACAATCTTTCACATTCTTGAAGAGTCCTGAGAAAAGTGGGAGTCTTGCTATAGTATCCTTTTCCGGCAAAGGATAATTTCTGTTGAGATACGTGGGCATGGCAGTTTCTGGAAGGCAGTAAATTGCCATTTACCCGCCTTACGTGTCTATCAACCTGTTGAGAACTTGCTTTTTTGCTATGAAGGGCCTGAAAGAGAGTTTGTACCATGCTGTCACACCCAGGAAGAGCTACAACAGCTGAAGATGATTATTTCTTAGGAACTCAGCTCTTCCACCATCTCCCTGCAAGAGTTTAAGTTTATAATTGCCAGCAGAATAATTCTCCTCCAGCTGTGGGCTGTGTCGGGTCGAAGAATTTCTCAGGTTCCCACCATTATGAGGGAGCTGGCGGTACCTGGCAAGGGAGCCTCCAGGTAGTGAACTTCATAGGGAAAAATAAAATTGTGCTCATGTTATTCATCTAGGATGTATTTTATAGAAAAAAAAAAAATAGAAGTAAAGAAAAAAGCAGCCCTTCCTTCCACCAAGTAAACCTAGATCAAGAAAGCAATATCATTTTTTCTCTGGTCAAGAAAGGCTGGGGTGGTGGGTGAGTGGTTGTGGATGAGTGGTTTCTATGGTCTTGTCAAATGAGTCAACTTGTCCTCCCTTCTCAATCAAGAGGAAGTCAAATCCACAGCTAACACAACGGCAGAAGCAGTAGCTACATGTCTAATGTCTATTAGATAGGCAGGTGGGCAGAAAGGTAGAAATACCCAAATATTGTAAGTTGAAGATTTTATTACTAAAAAAAAAAAAATCCGAGGAAATATCTCCAGAAATCCCTTAAGACTGTCAAATGAGACTGGTTCTTCAAAATTGTCATTACGTGCTATGTAAATTTGTATTTACAGACGTCATTCAAGCCATGGACCAGTGAGTGCATGGGTCTTAACATCCACACAACTGCCAGGAAGAGTTATAAAATATCACATAACACACTTTTTATACAAAAGTAGCACCTTGGTTACCTAAAGCCGATGGAAAATTCCTTTGCAAATGGACCCAAATGGCACTGGAGACAAGCATCGTTCAATAAATCCCTTTTACTGCAAAACTTCAGCAGCAGCAGTAATTTCTGCAAGTGGGAAGCGCTTACTAGAAGCGAGTGCCACAGCGTCTGATATATTCCTAACAAAAAAAATGACTAGCGTGTTCCCAATTCCTCTCACCTCAGGTTTCAGAGGGGAGCCCTTGGGACCTCGACC
>NC_133902.1:56414412-56416912 GCF_964199755.1 Larus michahellis
GGAGCAAGCAGTTTTACTTTTGCAGGCTAAACACATGTACGCGATTACGGTTCCCAGTGTCTTGCTGTGGCTTCTCCTGCTGCCACATTGTGACCAGCCAACTTGGTCTTTGCTCCATTGGAGATAATCCTGTTTAGCTGCTCTACAAGCCTGTCCACTAATGTGACAGGCCGATGGCAACTCTGGAGCACCTCAGATCTCAGCAAACAGCATCTCCTGTTAATTGTACGAGAGGCCACTGACAAAGTCAAACAGTTGTGGAGATCCTCCTGTGTCAGTCAGAACTTCTTGGGTAATGTGAGCTGTGATGGTGCAGAGGGCACCGCTGCAGCAGAAAGGCAGAAGAAAGGGTGAGGAGTTTGTAGCCCCTTCAAATAGCCCTAATTCTTCTACAGACCTTCATCATTTTCTCTTATGGGCCACGCTCTGCTCTTCTCGTATCTTCAAGCTACCCCTTTGTCTGAACTGCTTCACTTTGGCACCCTCAGGGCTTCACTGCTTCCTATCAGTAATGAAACTCATGGAAGAAGCATCCTTGGGTGACCCAAGAAGCACAGACACTGTGGGGGGATGGAGAAGGAAAAAGGCAGCAAAGAAAACTGTCAGACAGACAATCTGCTAATCAATATCCCTCTTTTTCACCCAGCACAGCCCTCGGTAGTACAAGCTCGGCAGGTGAGTCTGAGAGACACCGAGTATCCCAAGTTTTATGGTTGTTGGAACACCAGAGCCATCAGGAGAACATGGGGTGTTTTGGAGGCTCCTCTCCTGCTCCTTGAGCAACTCATCCCCCATGGGGAGGGCTTCCTCATCTACTGTTTTGTCGCTCTCTTGCCACGACTTTTAGTAAGTTTGAAAAGCATTCAGGATGATTAGCAAAGATAAAACTGATAAAACTCCCAGCAAAGGAATCATGTCGAAATTAGGATTAAAACCCTTTCCAACGAGGGAGCTTCACGTTCAGCCCCGAGGCCCTCCCCGAGGGCGAGCAGGAGCTCAGCTGCTCGGGGGCTGCATCTTTGTAGGACGCTGGCGTGCTCCCAGCCTGTGACCAACTGTGGTGGCCACACGCCACAGGTATCTGAGGCACGAGCAAGTGGAAGTCGGGCTGTGACCCAACGTAGAGCTGAATGCCGCTCCGCTGTCCTTCCGTGGTCTGGGAGACGGGGAAGCGGGCGAGACGCACCCTACCTAGAAAAGCATCAAGCAAAGCTCTGCAGAAAGCCGAATAAAGACGATATTCACAATAAGGTGTGTCGCCTTGTTGACCTACAGCAATTTTTTCTTTCTGCCAAGGAGCAAGGCAAGGCGCCGCCCGCCTATGGAGGGTGGTCTTCGGCTGCTGCACCCACAGAGATTTCTGACTGCAAAGAACGGGGGGCAGGCTAGAGAAGGAGCATTAGAGTTCCAGCAAGTTGGTTGCTAGCTTTCCAAGCCTGGAGAGCAAACTGAAGTGTATTATTAGCTCTTTTCTATTTGCCTCAAAAGCTGATGAAGAAGAAGTTGGAAACCATACTATTCAACTGCCAAATAACTACAAAAATTCCAATAGCGCCTGACATATGAGCCAAGGAACCCACTGAAAATGTACGTTTGTATCCAAACCATAATGCATTGAGCTATGATCTCATTCTGAGGTGGGCTCTTTTTATATTTTTTTTCCCCTTTTTTGTTTTATTTGGATTTGGGGTTTTTTTGAGAAAGAAAGGAGGAAACAGAGATCAGGCCTTACATTAGCATGGTCTTATGGGGGAGAACAGGGAAAGTCACTGTTAGTCTCCTCCCCATAGAGCTTCTGCTGTACCTGAGGGATGGTTTTCTCCAGCTCAGCCATGGGGACAGGGAGGCGGCAACTCCACGCTGCCCTTCCCCATGAGCTGACGCTTCCAGAGCCAAATCCCGTCCCCTCCACGTCCCCACAGAAAGCAGAGGACAAAGTGGGGACCCACGGTCCTCCCTGAGCCCTTTCCCTGGCTGGAGAGCCCTGCCTGGCAGCCAGGGCTATCCCAGCGGCTCGTGGGAAATGCCACTTCCCAAAGCAGGAGCCAATCACTTTCGCAACATCCAAGCTAAATAAATGATTTCCAAACTCCCGATCAAACCTCTCTTTATTATTGGCATTCACGTTTCAGTTCAGAAACTACGAATGGGCCAGCCCAGCTTTATCTCAAAAGCATCTGGTATTAGGGAAGGAGAAAAAGCCTGTTTTGTTTTGTTTTTTTTTTAAAATAAGCTTTAACATAAAAATGCTTGCGAGACTGGCAATTCTTATTAAAAGCTAGCATTTTTTTCACCGGGTAATTTTCCAGATTTCTCACAGCCCTGGAGCTCAGGAGAGAATTTGGGAAACAAGGGAAACATAGGTGGGAAAAATATACGAAAAGAAAACATGTAAAAGAAAACACATTTAAATTTGTTTCCACATATGAGATCATATTTCTGGCACTTTGTAGAAGTCCTATGGAAGCTGTTATTTCCAATATAGGAATACTACAGTGAC
>NC_133902.1:56421912-56511912 GCF_964199755.1 Larus michahellis
AGCAGGAGATAGAATCTGATCCCATCCTCCCCCTGTTTTCCACCCAATCCCAGCTGGGAAAAAAATAATAATTTAAAAAAAAAATAAATAAAAAAGCTTTTTCCTTCACCTCCCCCCACAGCAGATGGGGCAAAGATGGAGGATTTTACCTGCGGGTGCAGGACCCGCGCAAGAGCTGCCGCCCCGGCGCGGTGACACCTCCGCCTCCCGCGTGGGGTTCAGCGATGCAGAAGGCGTTGTGTGAAGGGCGAGGGTTGGGTTGGGTGGTTTGGTTTGTTGGTTTGGGTTTGTTTCCCCCCCCCCCTTAATGAGTCTAATCTGATTAACGTCACTGTTCGCTCCCTTGTGTGGAAACAATGCAGAGCCAAATTTAGCCAGCGCAGTTTGTGCCACATCACCCTGGGTACCTCGGTGCGCCGTGCACATCTGGCACCGCTGGCTTTAACTTTACCCCCTTCCACACCCTCCATCCGCGCCGGCGGAGCACAGGTTTGATCGGGACACTAGGGAAAAAAAAAAAAAACACCCAACCGAATCATCAATATATCGATGCATATTTGGTAAACCTGCCCGTAGTTAGCCAAAAGCACCGGTTTTTACCCCAGCGGGAAGATTTCATTTGGTCTGCATGTGACAGGGGAGCTGATTTCATTTCCTGTAAACTCCCCCCCCCCCCACCCCTTCAAATGCTGCAGTTACCTGACTCAGCTGCTTGTAGAAATCAAATTCAGTCCGAGATAACAGCTAATCATTTGTCACAGTAAGAAGCAATTCCCTGAAATCGGAAGGGAAAACCTGCCGCTTCAATCCGCAGGTCTGTCAGATTGCAAGAAATTACATTCTGCTCTGACTAACCTCTGCTCTTGGATTGCTAACAACAAGCAGCCCGGTCTATCAAAAGAGAATATCATACAACCAGGAACAGCTTTTGATTTGTTCTATTCCAATAACCTGAGAAAAAGTTTATGGACATGCATTGCTGCCTTAGACCTCAATTTTCACCGACCTGCAGACTGTTTTGAATTTATAGCTCCGCATCCCCACAGTAATGTAGGTAAAATTTACAGGCTGATTATCTGGGACTTCATAGGAGGAAAATTAGAGTTGATTTTATAACCGCACAACAGATATTTGGTCTTTGATACCGGGAGTGAGGGCGCGCCGTTTGGCTGCTCCAATTAAAATGCCAAAAAAAAAAAAAAGGGGGGGGGTAAAAAAAAAAAATTGATGAACTTTATGGAGAAAGAAGCTTTCAAAACGCAATTTATATTCTTTAGAAATGTTCCCAGAGAGTAAATTAAATGTATACCCTTCTATGTAAACACTATTTGTGCAGCAGTCATGTTATAAGTTTAATAAAAAATGATGTATCGCCCCTGTTTGTGAGATTTATAATTCACATGGCAGTAGTGAATCTGGGAGCCTGGCCACAATGCATTTTCTATACTTAACTCCGTTATCTACGGTACGAGGATGCTTACAACATTGGCAGAAAGGGGCAAAAATAGTTCAGTATCTTTACTTGACTTCTTATTATTTTTTTTTTTTTTTCTTAAGGAGACATTATTAAAATTGAAAGCTTGTATCTCAAAAGGCCAGAGTTACCCATGGGGTTAATGTTCTTCGCAAGACATGTTTAGGCAAATCTATCCACTGTACTTTTATTAGCAGGTAATGAAAAGGTGTAAGTTAAAGTGTGAAAGGACTGTGTTTTTTGAAAACAGTACTTCAGCAAATAGCTTTATCTGGCAGAGCCTCTTTGTATTGTAATTACATATAATACAAATCTTCACAATAATTCAGAGAGAGAAAATGCTAATGTGCAGGTTGTGGCAGAAACTAAACCAAAGCAATGAGATTTGCAGCTACAGCTGATTCCCCATCTCACACTGTGATTTTTAACAATTTCTTTCCCCGCTTGCGCGAGAAGGCTCGTGCCTCCACACTCTTGCTGAACTGCAGCTACAAAAGTTATTTCTCCTCTTTTTTTCCCCCTCCGTGTGCTCCTTTTCCCCTTAAAGTACAAAAGGGATAACCCCCCCCCCCCCCAAACTGCTGATTAAAGTAGATGGGAGGCGGTAGGAGAAACTACAAAGAGTTTCTAGCAGTTAAGCAGGATTTATATTAGGAAATAGCTCCTAACATCCTTTCCAGGTTTCTGCTCGTGGCTGCTCCGGTTTTGAAAACGTGCAAAATTTATCTGACTTACCCCAACAGCTTGAAGGACCAGCTTGGATAAATATGTATTTTTGTGATCTCTATTGGTTTTGCACATATGGTACCATCTACCTGATTGATTGTAAGGGCTCCATTGACTGAAAACTGGAGGGATTTCGGTGTATACATTCATTCCGAAAAAATACATATTCATCGCGGGGCACGCCGCAATCCCCTAAACGTGAAGTCGCCGCCGTGCACGGTGGCGGTGTCTCTCGCGTAATGAATCACCGGCTGATGGACCCTGCTGCAGCCCTGACGCTTCCCCCTCCCTCCAGCTCCCAGCCCTGTCCCCGACGCCGATGAGGGGCCGGCCGCCCTCCCCACCTCCCCCAAACCCCACCTTTTAGATCACAGCCTTTCTCTGCCTTTTTTTTTTTTTTTTAAGTTTTATTTCAATTTTGACGAAGGCCAAATTAATTGTTTGCAAAAATGAGGAAACGCGTCCTGCAGCAATCTTATCCCTCTGACAACTCCTCACAATTTGCGACGGAGTTCCCTCTAGCATCTAGGGCCTGTATTTCTTCTTCTAAGAGCATTTTTTTTTACTCCTTCCTTTCCCACCGCCACACACAACCTGGGAGACAGACGATATTAGAAAACCAGGGTAAAACAAATAACTGCCTTCACGGGGAAACGCGTTGGTTCATTCCCCCCCTCTCTTTTATGTCCCTATATCTGACCCTGATCTAGATCCCACAGCCAGTGACAGAAATATTGACATCAGCCGGGGAAAGATCAGGTTTCTTTACCCCGGGGACGAGTCCTGTAAACTCTGCCGTGTTGACAGAGCCAGGTCCCGTGCTGGTGGGTCCTTCTGGTGGCCTGGAGAAGGTTTAAACATCACTCCCGCTCGGCTTGTGGCCCAAGGGAGCTTTCTCATTGACTTCAATACCAGCAGCATTACACCTTAAAAAACAAAAAGGGACGGATTCTGCTGCAGGAGGACCATTACCTGACTCTTTAGGTGGCCTTACCACCCGCAGCAAGGCGTTTCTGTTGCGTAGGGTACCAAGAATACCACAATGTGGCCCGAAATTAGTTAAAAAAAGTTGAAAGTGAGTAAAAAAAAAATAATAAAATTGCTCGTCCGTATTTTTTGTAGTCAAGCTATAAACTCCCGATAAACAGAGGCCACAGTGGAAATGCTGCCACGAACCTCTGGCTCGGCACCGGGAACGGGCACCGCCGCCTGTTACCTGCTCTGGTGAGAGAATTCGTGGGTTCGTGATGAAGTAGGGGTACTTTGGATTTCTACAGCATTTTCCTCTCTATTATAAACACTCGCTCAAAACCCAGCCCCTCCAATTTTTTTTGTCACAGCTTTATCTCAGAAAAGGCTGAATAGGTACTTAAAATATTTTTCAGGAGAAAGAAAGAGGAAAGAGAGAGAGAGAGAGAAACCCCTGCCCATTCTTCTGAAATTTAAGTAGGCAGCCCTTGAAAGATCACTGAGAAAAGTCTGTATTTTCTCAGGTTTAACTAAATAATTTATGCATACTTTCACTTTGGCATGATGAAGCAATTTTAGCCTTTAAAACCCACAACTACTCAGGAGGGAAAAGGTCTGGTTCCTGCAACTTAAATAATTTAAACATCCAGGTGGAAATGCTTTCAGCGCTGCTCCTTTCTGAGACAAAGGAGGAAGACTCCGAAACTCGGAGACACCGAGAAGAAAAGGAGGGATAAAAGAGCCAACCTCGGACGCGATCAATGTTGAGGGGAAAGCCGGCTTCGTTCGCTGGGACAAGATGACCAGCGAGATGCTGAGAGTATATAAGTGCTAGGTAAAAATGCTTAGGAAAAGAAAGAATTAGTGGCCTAAAGCTACCACAAGGATGCTTTCCAAAAGAGCACGGCAAAAAATATCCCTCTACCCTCCAACCCCAGTCAGAAATGGTTTGTGTACGCTTAAGGGTTAGGCAGATGTTAGGGGTCACTGAAGAAACTGTGTGAAAAACTGCACCACCAGCTTCTGAGTTTACAGAAATGAGTACGTCGTCTCACTCATAGTCGAGCAGCTCCGCGCCGATGAGAAATGAAAAAGTACCCGGGCTACTTCACTCTTTCCCGCATTAGGCGGGTAGATGTGAAACTCCCGAGATGCGTGCAAAAAAATTTATCAGCTTTAAAAGACAGGTACGAATAGCCCTCTGAGTCAGTGGCCCATCGACCTCCCCGTCAGGTTTCAAGGCGCGTGGGATGCAGCCGGAGCCCGGCTCGGCTGATGTCCCGGAGAAGGGCACGATGCCCAACCGAGGAGCAGAGGGTCATGGGGAGAAAAATCAGAACGAAAGTGCCGACAGCACAGGTATTACTAGAACTAGAAAACTGGTAGCGATTTCATGTAGTATTGAGCTCCGTTAATCAAGATGTCTCCCAGTAAATAGCATTACCGAAACGAACATTTGGCTTCGGCCCAAGGACAGACATGCCTCGGACTGCTCTCCCCTTTGGTATGTATTGAGCAGAAAGTATTGGAGGGAGAGCTTGCAGTGACCCATATATCTAAACCACCAGCATTTGCTGTTAGGGAAAAAATATCTGATTGTCCTCTCTAACCGGCTTTAAAGCCTCCATTGTTTGGCGTGAGCCTTCAAAACATGTCAGGGACCATGTCCTGGGGCTGGTGACATGCCTTCTGCGTGCCCATGGTGTTCTCCTTGAGTTTTGCAAAGATAAGGACTCCTAAATGCCCGGGAGCCTTTTGTCACTCGCCTTCCTCAAGAGCATGGCAGTAGTACACCAGATTAATAGCGGCGGACACCCTTCCTACAGCCGAGCCTGTCCCAGCGCCAGCGCTCACGTCTGTAGAGCTGTCACGTGCCTGCGTTGGGAGGTGCCATGGGGAGGAGGAGGAGGAGGACGAAGAGGGGAGGTCAGCCCCAGCTGTATCCCTGCATGGGATTTCCCCCAACACTCTTCACCTGAGATTTCCTACTCCTCCATGAGACACCTGAGAAGGGAAGCGAAAAATAAGCCATGCTCCTCCATTGAGCACAGGGACTATTTTCCCTTCCCCCCCCTACCCCCCATCAGGTGTCTCACTCAATATATCCTGATCAATGCAAAAAAAAAAAAAGGGGGGGGCAAAATTCGTGCCTTGCAGCACTAGAAAAACTCCAGTTGGTGTTGAAACTGATGCTCTTCCAGCACGGATTTTTGTTGCCGCACACGTGAGAAACTACTGGCTGCCAGCGCGTTTGTGCCGGTGGAGTAACACCACCTCCAGAGCCCGCTTCCCACCACGCTTTGAGCTTAAAAATGGCTCAAAGTTTCTCCTATCTACAATGTGCCTCACGGTCAGCTGAAATGTTCTTATTAGGCTGGTCCCCAACCTTATCCTCGCCGCCAAAAGGAAGTGTGGAGCTGGGCATAAGAGGCTGTTGAAACCGCACGTCATGTTTGGGTTTGCTGTGTCATAATGATTTTATTCCGGTTGGGATAAGGCGTTCTGCAGCTGTTTTCCTACGGAGCCGATGGCAAAGGGCAAGGGCTCCGCTGATACAGAGCAAAAGGGAAGGGCAGCAAAAAGAGGGACCTTCCCGACAGAGAAGACATCTCTGTTAAAAACGCGCTATTTTTTTGTTGGTTTAAGTATGTAAACTTCAGAGGCGTTGCCTGTGGTTAAGAGGTAAAATAAGGGATGTAGAGCGAGGCTTCAGACCTCAAGCCTTCGAGTATTTTCCCTTTCTTTCGATCTTCTGTGTTTTCCCTTTTTCAAATGCGGTATTAATAGCGGCGCCCTGGCCACAACCTCCCCAGCAGCGAAGCGTGGGTGTCCCGGGGTGCTCCAGAACCTCTCCACTACCAGGGGAAAGAAATTCTCCTTTCTCTTCCCAATTCCCTTGCTGGAGAGATCCTACCTGGCCTCATCCTCTAATTAACGGTCTCATCCTCTGATTAACATGCCAAAATATACACCAGTTATCCCCAAGGATGTGCTCCCTCCTGCACCAGGTACCTGCCCGAAACCCTCAGCTCTTTGCTTGGAGATATGAACATCCT
Source organism: Larus michahellis (assembly GCF_964199755.1). Classification (NCBI taxonomy): domain Eukaryota; kingdom Metazoa; phylum Chordata; class Aves; order Charadriiformes; family Laridae; genus Larus; species Larus michahellis. The sequence goes on from NC_133902.1 coordinate 56,428,138, forward strand.
TTGGTTGCCGCCGAGTCGGTTCAGATTTCAGCCGGTGCCTACCTCGAGGTGGAAGGATAACGTGAATTTTTAACAAAATAAGAACCTACTTGAAATTTAAAGTTATTCGCTCTTCTAGTGAAACACGGAGTACGGCCCGCGTGGGGAGAAAGTGAAACTCGTAAGGTTAATATTGTTTCTGAACAAAGTATAAATCAAGGTTTTTGGAGGCCTTTTTTGCTGGCTTATGTCTTACACCCGCGAATTTTGATGGGGAGGGGACACCTCGCGTTTTGCAAACCTGCACAATTTTGGGCGCTGGAATAACCGTTCTATCAACCCCGGGAACAAAGCTTGGGAGCCGTGTGGGAAACTCCCCTGACAACAACCCAAAAAATAAAGAGGCAGCCCGTTTGGCACCGCGCTCCCCGAGGAAACCGCGTGCACCCGAGGCGAAAGGCCTTTTCTTCTATTCCCAGGCTGCTAAACCATCTAGTTCTCCTCATTCGTTACCCCCAGTTAAGCTTCGCAAGCCTTCAGTAAACCTGGGAGAGCTCGGGTTTTGTACGGAGGAATTTTACATTCCGGATTTGCTCTCCCCCCTCCCCAGCCTCCTCCCCTGAATCTTCAAACCAGACACCTGATATAAACCTAAAATCCTAATCTAGCCTGAAGTGCATTAATAGGAGCTTTGATGTTGGGTTTTTTTTAAAGAGAAAAAAAAAAGAAAAAGAGAATCAGCTCCATAATCCTACTAGTTATACTTCTAACAATATTATTTTAAGACAATTAATTCATATTTAAAAATAATGAAATTACTAGCACAAGACACTAAACTTCTTTTAGTATATTAAATTGGGCAGATTGCTTCTCTCCTTCTAATTATGAATGTAGCAGTTACAAAAGAAACTGTCATTTTGATAGAGTAAAAGACAATCTGTCTGCCAAAAGTGTCCAACCATAATTCTAAAAAAAAAAAAAAAAAAGAAGTCATCTGCATCAAGAACATGCTACTTTGTTTGATGTACTGTCTTATTGGAAACCTAATTTGCTTTCAACCTCTGAGACAACACATAACATAAGTTTGTGTGACTAATTTTCTTGGAAATATGAGTAATTAGAATAAGGGACCATCTCCATCGCAGGAACGGATAGTTTTCAAAACTCGAAAGAAACGCTATAAGTTGCTTTCTTTTCCCTTTCAGCCGCGTATTACAAAAGGGAGCGGGATGGCTTTGTACAGCGTAACGTAAGCTCACATGTAAATTGTGAACTACTGCAAAGTACGGAGAGGTTTATTACCTGAGGTGAGCGCTCCCAGAGCTCCTGGAGTATAAAAGCATTAGCCGTATGTTCTAACCGAGTAATAAAAATCAATAAACAGGAACCCCCCACCTGTGCTATGGCCCCAGTGTTAAGTTTTATACACGTAGTAATAGTGCATATCAATTTTCACCACCCTTCCTACGCTAGCTATTACAAGGCGTACAACCACCGGAGGGACTGCGAGAGCAGTGCCATTCATCCCACGGAGTTGTCCAGATGCCAGCTCCATTGCATCATTGTCAATTTTATTCTATCTACAACTGGACAAGGCTGCAGCCCCGGCTCCTATCCACCCACTCAACCCCGCAACAATTGCAAACTCTGTTCGACTGGTTAAAGAGTTTACAAGCCAGCTGAAAGAAAACAGAACAGTTGCATATTAATGCATCCCAACCCCTGAAAGATCACATAATGGAGCGGGAGAAACGTGTAACTGCAACCAATATGGGATCCCGTCCAGCTGCCGCAGCCTGTGGATCAGTGACCGGGGTTTTTAAATAAATTAATGATAAGCATCAATATGCAGCTGCGCCGGATTCCAACTGCAACTAGTTGTGTGGCTGGAGGGTCCTTAATCGCGCAGAGGTACGGAAAGCGTGGGTCATCGCAAAGCCAGTGTAGGCTAAGAAATCAAACAACGCTACAGACGCGGTAGCTCTGCCAGGTTGCAAGAATAACTACTAAATCACACTTATAATTAAAAAGAATGCCCCTGGTAAGGCAGGGAAGAGCGTAAGCACAAACCTTTGCCACGTATTTTGCGCTATTCATTAATCTATGGAAATAAGGGCGGCAGGTTTATTTAAGTACCAAGCAGACCAGGAAAGTTAGTTGCTTTCCATTTTCAAATCAGCACACATGCACACACCCCCCACCCCCCAAAAAAAAAAAAAAGAAAAAACAGAAAAACACCTTTGAGGAATATTTCATTCTACAGATCTGCTTCAAAAGTGTCAGGCTTTCTAATTACAGCCCAAAGATGACCACTGCAGACTTGAGCAAGTAATGAGAAGCATTTGAGGATGAAGGCTTTGATTTTGAAATAAGCATGACCCAAGTGTAGTCCCTCTTTATGAAAAAAAGCTGCAGTTTTAATAGGCAAGAGGGGGGGAAAAAAAAAAAAACCCACACACAAAACAGCACTTGACGATGACCCTTTCTCCCCTCCCCAACAAAAAGACAAGGAGTTTTATCTGCCTGAGGTTGCCTCCGATAGCGCTCATGGTCCGGAAGTACCACTCATGGGCACTTAAAGCAGCATCGCTCAGAAGCATAAAAATAGAATAAAGTTGTACAGCAAATGAGAAATTATGATATAACTCAAGTGTTGCGACACAAAACCAGCAAAACGAACGCTCCAAACATTCCCTGGAACTGACAAAAATCTATCCGAAATTAGTAGTACCATCAAGGTGTTGCTTAAGATGAAGTAGCGCCTTTAAAAGCTATCTACAGTACCAGTCACGACAGCTTTGCAGTGAAGCTAACCATTTTAGGCAATGGGAAGAAAGTAAGACCATTGTAGTTGTGAACAGCTGGCATACAATAGATAATTTAAGGGAAAGTGACCCTCATGTATAATTTTTAACTGAAGAACTGTCAAGCCCCATTAGTTCCAATAGGGCCTGGTAGTACCGAGGTAGGTTTATAGGGGCATTGTATGAGAGGAGTTTCCAACAGAGCAGCAAAAAAAAAAAAAAAATTTTATGGGAACTTTTGTGGATTCGGAATTAATTCCTTTTTTTTTTTTTAAAGTCTTAGCTGCCGTTCGAAACAAGGACATCTCCGCTTGTCTTTTCAGAAGAGAACCCCAAAAAATGACAAAAGTGTCTTTCGGAGCCACGTTCTGAGCCACATGCGCTGATAATGCTGAGGAATTCTGAAAGACACCCGTTAAATGTGGAAACCGTGCTGCTAAATCTACGTCACCCCCTCGGCTAGTGAATAAAGAGCCAAGTAAAGAGAGCAAGGGAAGAAAGCAGGACTGCTTAAACGAGTGCAAATAATGAAGGGTAGAACCTGGGTAGAACATAAAAAGTGAGCAAGTTAGGTAAAATAAAGCCCCAGCACAGTTTCTGCAGACATATTTTAGAGGCCAGTCCAACATTATAAACAATTGCTATAAAACCTGAAAGGTCCAGGTGTCGCTAAGTCATGTTTACTTTATGGCTTTCACTTTGCTATTTGGCAGTACTTCTAAGACCGTTCTGAATGATGTTGCCCTCAACTCAAAGCGCTATAACTTTCTTGCCCAGACTTAAAAGAGATACTGTAAAATTATTTAGCAACTTCTCGTGCCATAAACAATACAGGGAAGTAATCCCAGACCCTTCTCCTGTGTCTCGGTCGGCCCCCCATTAAACGCTGCATTTTGATGTGTGGTGGGTCTTGGGTGCTTACATGGGAGTGGGGTGAAGAGGGAGAAGACCAGGCACATGCCTCCCCTCCTCCAAAGGGCTCAAGCTGCTGGTAACCTTGGACCCCGTAGACACTTTAGGGGACAGCGGAAACGCGGACAAAAGCAGCAAATACAGGCAAAGGTTTGGGCTTGCCTTGTCTCCTTGGGGACTCCGTCCTTCCTCAGGGAAAACTGGGCGGCAGGAAGGTACTGGGTTTGGGGCAGGTTATCTCCCTGCGCCTCTGGGGCCTCACCATGGTTTCCACCGGGGCCACTGGGCGTGGGTAGGTGGGATGAAACCAGGGGATTGCTCACAGCTGAGGTCGATATTGGGTTTAAAGTAAATGAGAATAGCTGATTCTGGCCTTAACGAGTTGACTTAAGGTCTATATATTAAAAGAAACCCCAACAGATTGTCATTTAAAGAAATGACAAGAGAAACATCCTTTTAAATCCAAGTCAAATAATATGACAATAAAGTCAGGAGTTATAGGTACTGTAGATTGTCCTTTGCTAGATGCTATATTACAGACAGTCATTAGGCCAGCTATAAAAAGAAGGTTTAAATACTAATGTATTTTTTAATTTGTTTTATACCCTAAACAAGCAATCAATGTACATTAATAAACATAATTGTTTTTTTGGCATTTGTCCATTCATTTGGTCTACCTTGTCAGCTCCGGCAAACACATCAGCAAAATTCAGTAACCACAATACACAAGAAGGAAACACCAATGAGGCCATCTCAGATATGCATAATGTAGTGAATTACTTTGCTGCTCCGCTATTGACAGACTGAAACCTCCAAAGTTTGCCATAAGCTTCTCCTGCCCCTCTTAAACAATGACTTTGACAGGTTTTTGTCCGCAAATACTGCTTTCGAGTGCTGGTGCAAAGAACCTTTAACGAGGTGGTAAATATGTTTACCTTTGATAAGGTGAGCTGCCTGATAAGATAAGGTGGATGGCCACTTTTCAAAAGCAAACATGTACAGAGCTGGGGGCTCTCACCCAGGAGCTGTGCTGGATTTGATCAGCGTAAGGCAACGTCTACCCGCTCCGGAAAAAGCTTCCTGAAATCAATTTGTTCCTTTTCAGTTTTAATTATAAAATACCACTCGCTAGAGAGAGATTTATTCACTCAAGAGGGTGCAACGTTGGAGATGGATGTGTAAAAGGTGCTCGTCTCTCTAGTCTCAGCAAGTAAGGTGCAGCTCTTGGTTTAACTAGGACACTGTGGGTATCTACCTCCTGCTGTGCCACCTCCGAGCAACCCCTATCCAACGGACCTCCCGTAAAGGCAAAAAACCAGGAAATACCTCGGAGGAGGAGACTCTTGATGCTCTGGTACGGTTATCCTGAGTGCTAGTGACCGGAGAAATACATACCAAGAAAGAGCTCCACTGGGGGCAAAAATCTGCGTTGCAACCCTGTAATGCCTCCTGACATCTCTACCAGGTCCTCTCTGTAGGTGACCCCACCAAAACAATCCCGGCTGGTCCTTCGGTTGAAGGCAAGAAGACGGGAGGTAGCACGGGTAGCGTCTGTGCCACAGAAATTTCTTAAAATGTCATTCGTCGGAGGAATGGCAAAGGAAATTGTCGCAAAGAAGAGCGGAAGCTGCAGAGTCCAAAATGGTAGCTCCACTAACGGCTTTAACGCGCTAGAAAATTTATGAAAACATGAATAAAAGGTAACTTATTCAGTGTCAGCCTTACATATTTATAGTTTAAAAATTAGTCAAAGTTTATGTCCCGAGGTGGCACCTACAGGAAGCCAGATGTGTGCCTTCTGCATGTGACCTAAGACAGGCCTGAAGCAACAACTAGATAATTTCTCGCTCATACTCCACACCGTCGATCGCGGCGGCTTTCTGAGGTGAGAGAATCTGACAGCACTAACTCTCCAGGGCAGAACTTTCCAGTCAAGTGGATCAACGGACTGAAAATCTCTTATGAATAGTCATTAGGCCTTCATTACAAACCCCTCACAACCCAGTTCTCTTTTCGCAACCAAATGCCTTTTGTCATCTTCACAAGGTGCATCATTTAATTACCAATTGATTTCTTTATATATGACAACATGTCAGATAGCAAAATACAGTGTATCTCCCTTAGGGGGAGAAGTCTGTTAACTATCAGCGTGCCAGATTACTGAATTTAGCTGGAAGACAGCTATTCCCTCCACTGCGCCTTTATTTTAACTCGCTTCCCAGTTTTCCAGAGGAGCAACGCGGGGAAAGAGGCAAAGGCAAGGAGCAGCGCAAAGAGGAATTTTTTTTTTTTCCACCCCCCCTCCCCCCGGTTCTGTCAAAAAATTAAAGCTGGCTTCCAACATTTCTCACTCTCTTTTTCGGCACACGCACCCCGAGCACGCACGTATGTACGTTGGCATCCGCGGCTATATGCACACAGAGAGCAGGGCGAAAAACACGTCAAACAATTGTTCTCATTATACCAGGAATTTACCCGGCTTCTGACTTCGCTAGCACGCTGAATCTTCCCCTTCACAACTGCAGCCTGATAATCAAGCCAGTACTGTATTAATAAGCTGAATAATAAGGGAATTTCAGAAATGTACAGGACTATTATACCGTAACAATAAAACCTCAAACTGAGTAAACCAGAGCAGTGCCGAAGGTAGGCGTCGGAAAATAATGAAACCAGTGTTGCAGTAATGCACTCCATTGTATGGCAGTGTAAATGCCTGCTTCTTTCATACACAGAAGCTACATTACACGAGTCCGAAATGTTCTCAGAGCATCACTGTGCCTGGTTGTGATAGAACCTGGCACCAGCAAGCACTGAAAGCTGACATTATACTGTAGGATGTGCTGCAGGTGTGCAGGCCTGCGAACGTGCTCTAATTACATATTTTCCTGCAGAGCAACAATTAAGGTCGCCAAAATAATTGCCAGTTTCTTAATCCCTCTCTAACAAGACTGACATAAGGAACGGTTTATTTTTCTCTGGTTATTTTGAAAGTGCTCCTCAAGATTTTGGTTTTTCTAGCACGCCGCGTAAAATTAATTCTTACGTTCTAATCTGTGATTATACCCATTGTTGCTGCTGGGATGTTGGATTGGTTTTTTTTTTTAAGCCCAAACCCTTTCTGAAGTCGAGTACAACTAAAATAATGAAGAAATGCTGATTGTATAACCTGGCATGCTGCTTCGACATTTCCCCTGCCTTGAAGGTACCTATTTTACCCTTTCTGCTTGCATTTGTTCCGTGTTTTGGGGCTTTTTTCCAGGACTACAAGCTCCAGCCCAGCGTTCAGGCCCTTGCACAGTGGAATTAGGGCTGCACTATTCCAGTCGAGAAGCCAGAGAACTACAGGGTTCTGTGTGTCCCAGTTCCAATAAAGAGTCACCTTTATTTTCATTACAACTGGCCTTATCTACTGTGGGAGACATTACAGAGACTTCTTTCTCAGCGGCGTAAAGCACTCGACTTCAAACAATTGAAACAATTGTAGTACATGAGACAGAAAGGAGATGTCTAGTGCATCCATTTGCAAAGCTGAGGCATTTAACAACAACCATTATATATTGTAGTTATATATAGCTCTCTTGCAGACCTTGGGAATAGTGGCCAATGAGAGTCAAACTCAGCGCTGGCATCAACAGCCACAAGTCAATTGATTTTCATCGGGAAGCACCAAGCGATACGAGCCAGGAACCCTCCATCCCTCCCCTCCAACTCGTACAGAAAAGAAAATCTGCCAGAGAAAGCCGTGATCTGAGCCTCCACACAGAGACCTTCTCATCTTTTAATGCCTTGGAGTTTTAGGCTTGGCTCAAGGCTTGGCCGAAGAGGTCGCTTGGGTCCTGGAAGCCATCAAGGTGACTTCTGCAGGATCTGGACAGGCTCTAGAAGTTATTTTATATAGGAACACAAGGACATTTGCGTTCCGTTGTGTTAAAACAAATCTCCACTTCCTGGTTAAACCAAAGGTTAATAGTCTATTCTTGATAACTCCTTTCTAACTTTCCGGCAGAGCCTGCTGTTGCTGACCTACCTATGAGCAGATCCTACTGATGTCAGAACGAGTACTGCTTATGTCGGGATTAAATTTATCTGAGCAACACCAAAGATCAAACAAAAAAATGCCACACAGCACCAGTCAAAGGATGTCCAGCGGTGTGCCAGATAGATTGGCTTGACATGCAAAATCATATTCAAACATCCAAGAATATTAGCATTAATGAAGCAGACCCTTTGATAATTGTTGGCAATCTGAAAACTTTGCTCTGAGGATATTAAAAGTAAACTGTTATCATCCCATTGCCAGTTTCAATCCCACTGATAAAAGCTGCCACAACCTGTCAGCATTAAATATATAACGAGGGGGTACGAATATACACTCCTGCTCGGGAGCGTAGGTAGATGTCCACCTTTGCAAAGCTCGGTGCATGTGCGCAGACTTCAGAAGTGATACTAATATCACAGACTCCTACTAAGTTACTAGTTTTATTGTTAACTCCACTACTCACTTTCTAAATCAGTCCCTCTTTCCTACACTTCTCTTGCAGTCTTCCTTCAACGCAGATGAGCTAATCAGTTGCTTAGACACCCGTCCTCATAAAGCTGCTCACGTCTTTCTATGCTTCACCTGCAAAAGCCACAACAGCGATACTGTGATACACGAAAATGTATTTTTCCCCTCATTGTACTTATTACTTTGAAATGGTCATTGATTTACTCTGCAAGTGAGGAAACAAAGGAAATTTAAACTTTAATGGATATTAAATTATTTGCAAATGAATCGTTTGCTCTTCTCAAAAGGGACAAATGTATTTTGTTCGCTCGAAACCTACTTAGAAAGGCTGCATGGGAATGATAAAACTCATAAAGCTCAGGGTCATCTGCAACCAGCTTAAGATTTTCAAACCTGGTGATTTCATTAAGACTCTGTACGAAAGCACACGGTGTGGTTCTCCAAGGACTGAACGCCACATGACTTAACCCACGTAACTTGCAGGCACTGAATCTTCAGTCCCCAGCATCTCCAGATGTTGGTGTAGGCACCTGACCGGAGGTCCAGGTCGGAAAACGCTGGCCTTAATGGGCACGTAGGCTACACGGACTGGGGCCACTGGGAAAACTCACAGCAGAAGGCAGAGCAGAGCCAAAACACGTCCCTAAAAGAGGGCCAAGTCTCGTCGGTTTTACTCACGTGAGCAGCTGCAGTGATTTCAGCAAGGAAGACATGGCCCTGTTTACATGAAAATGCTTTGAAGGGAAATATTTTAGGTTTTGATCAAAACCTCATTTACATTCTTACAAAGAAACGGCAAAGAGTAATAAATGAGCTGTAGACTATATTATAAAACACATTTTAAAAGTAACACATGCTCAGAGATGGCTAACATTAAAATAAGAGTAGGTGTAATATCCAAGACGAACATTTCTGTTGAGCAGAGATCACACGAGAAAGCATTCCACAGGCATAACTTTGCAGATAATCAAAGTCAAGTATTAATACATTTTTATCAGTCCACCTTCTAAACAATATTTCAGTAGATTTCCTTTCACACAGTGATATTTGTAATAAATGTTCTGCCTTTGTTTTAAAGTCAGTCCGTAGAAAGATGACATCAGCTTAGCAAACAATAAAGTGCCTGTAATATTGTCTCCAGAGGGCTGTTACATTTACTTTGTAGCAGTAAAATTCAATTTTCAAAAAACACTACATGAATGATGTTAGGTTATTAACCCTATCACCACCGTAAAACATCATCATTGTGTGCAGAATGTAGGTCACTATCTAGGAGCTATAAGTTGCTTTTTGTTAAATAATCCATTTAAGCTGCTTTTCTTTCCTATAGCCCGGGTTGTGTCCCTTCCCTTTAAAAAAAAAAAGAAAAGAAAAAAAACAAAAACCAGAAAAAACCCCGAGTCCCATTTTTAATCACAAGGCTCTGAGCGAGCGTCCTTATTACACATCTCATTTTAAGGTGTTCTTCCTTTGTTACTTTCAGATTTGGCCGCACACTTTTGAAGAGCGACTCTCTGTGAATTCTTGTTATTCAGAGCTGCTCTCAAAGAGATGGGGGGGAAGAAAAAAAAAAAAAAGTGTATCATATCAGCCTACGCCTGTGGTGACTCTCACAAGTTTCAGTTCAAGGAAAGAGAAGTAAAAAAAAAAAAAAAAAAAAGTCAGCAGCTAGAAGTTCTGACTCATTTTGAAATTTGAGCGCAATTGAAGAGCGACCGTCCCGATTCGGGCACCGGCTCCTCAGCTCGTGCTGGGAGCTCCCGGCGGAACCTGGTTTCCCTGAGCGAGCTCCGCCGAGCCAGGGGAAAGAAAGCCCGGCCAGCAAACTGTCCGCAAGCCAACCCGTCACATGGCTCCCTATAAAAGAGGATTTGCATACCTGACGCAGCTATGGAAATATTCCCTGCCCGGGAAGGAGCGAAAAAGAAGTACTAATGGCAACCCCGCTATCAGGATGCAAGGGGTTAACTAGTTAAACTTCTACAACCCCCCACAGTAACTTTCCAAAAGCTGACAATAAGTAAAAGAAGTGCTGGTTATCCATTTTTTAAAGGGATGGGATTGGTTTTAGAAGAAAGGGAAAGAGGATCAAACACCTCAGAGCAACAAAAGGTTGTGTCAGAGGGCCCTCAATCACAAACCTCCTTCAACAAGAGATATTCCAACCTTCCAGAGCAGTTACCCGGGCAGCACGGCTAAAAAGTTCCCTGACATGAAAAGAACAAAAACAGAAGGGACAGAGGTAGTTATTGTTATGCACACTCCTCTTTTTTTTTTTTTTTTGCCGGGGCTTTTTTTTTTTTTTTTCTTCTCCCCCACAAAACTTTTTGCATAAGCTGTTAGTGGGGGAAAAGTAACAGCGCTGCTGCTTCTTGAAAAGAAATCCCCTCCTCTTTGCGTCTCCCACCTCCTAGGTTGTGAGGTACGGCCCAGCAGATTCTCAGCCGGGAACACCTGATGAATGGGAAGGGTCAGCTCCGCGAATGCTTCAAAAGGAGGCATCCGAAATTAATAAACGTAATTATAAGAGCATAAATGTACCCCGGCTTTCACCACCACCCCCCCCCCGAATATTTGAATATCCTTTTTTTCCAGCCAAGCAAAGTTGTGCGCGCGCAAAGAATGTAAATTATTTGCGTTTGTGGTGTCAGGTCTTGGAGGTATCTTAACAGCATGTAAGAATTTTCCACTTAAATGTAAATTATTAACAAGTCAGAGTTTTCATTTGTTTTATCTCCTGATGTGCAATCTAAATAAATAAATGGCACATTTTACAGCATTCACCACCCACTTCTCTGCTCTTTCAGAAACGTATTCTACACACACTACCTCTGCTTAAATAGGGTGGTGGATCATTCGCTCTTTCATCATTTATCTTTGTCTCGGTGCTTCAGAGGGGTTGTATTTTTTATTTTTTTTATTTTTTTTCTTGCTAAAACAAATTTACCTCTGGTACTTCATCAAGTTTCCCCGTGTAATATCGCTAAGTAAACACCACAGTGGTTTATTCATAAAATATTCATATTTCAAAATGTTCCTTCCCAACCACCCCTCCTGGGTTTACCTATGTTTACAAATATGTAAGCCTTGTTAATATGCCTTGTCTGGGGAATGGTGAGTGGTGACCCTCCTTGAGGCAGAGCTCTTGCTGAAGAAGTGTATTATTTCAGCTGGGAGAACAGCAAAGCTCCGGGATGAGACTGATTGATTAAGACCAGATGGATGGCCACACATAGGTGTGACAAAAATAGAAACGCATTGCAAACATTCCTGGCATTGTCCTCCTGTGGTCCGGGAGGTGGATGGACCCGGTGGTACCTTATCTACCTCCTGATGGGCTCCAGAATTGAAGAATGTTAATGAAAGCTAACTCTCCTTCGCCTGCCTTACAGTGACACTTATTACAATGAATCGAGCTTAAAATTACATCTCGAAAATAAACTCTGGGTCCCGTCCTCCCCGCTCACCCCCCCCCCCGCTCCCCCGATCAAAAAATGACAGCTGGCATGCCACTGGAAAGCATTCGCACGCGTTTCCATGAAATTAATTCGAAGTAAAGAGCTCAGTAAGAAAGAAAGAAAAGGAAAGAGAAAGAAAACAAACAGAGCGTACCCACATCCTCTCCTTAAAATTAAACTTTCAGAAACCACATGAAGGAATAAGTGCAAAATGAATGACCTCTGGTTTGGAGAGGAATGTTTCATTGAAACCCTCTTGGCTTTTATGTTTATTGGCCATAAACTGACCAACCCTCTCCATAATGCTGTGGTTGTTCTTCACAGAAAAGCCAAGCCAATGGCATGAATCCTGCTCACCTTACTGAAGCGAAGGGTCCCAAGAAAAAGGGGGGTTGACGAGCGGGATTTGGCCCGCTCTGGCCTTGCACTGCTCTTCAGAGATGCCGTCCCTTCCTGGCTGTACCCACCATGCCTCAACATTCCCTCCCTTTACCTTCTACCATGGCATATGATGTATTTCTGACACTAAGAAAAATTCCACTAACTGAACCTTCCCGTTCACGCTGAGTGCCAGCGGCTGGGTAAAGGAGGTGGGAAAGAGCACAAGCCCAGGCTCCTGGGGCCACCTCATTTCTGTCCCTCTACCTATTGCATCCCGCAAACCAGTCATGTGGCAAGCTTCAGGGGTCAGCCCCGACCCCAAAACGTGCTTTGAAGTCTCAGGAGGATCTCAGCCCTTCTCCTTGCACAGCCCTTTTCCCATCGCACTGCATGGCGCCTCATGACAGCCATGGAGGAAGATGGAAGAAACCAGACCCCCAAGTTTTCCCTCTCCCTCTCTCTCTCTCCCTAAAACTCCTGTTCAGCCCCAGCGTGAGCTTTTAGTTCCCGTTCTCCTCATGTAGGCCTGAAACGATTACCTACTTGTTATAAATCTTCTCAGGTTTCACAGGCGCACATTTGCCGGTAGGTTCCCGACCAGCATTTCTGGACGTTGGGCTCACAGAGACACATTCTCACACATGCAAAAGCTCTATGATGGATCAGGGGCTCCTCCATTCACCCCTCCACTTTAAGCAAAACCGTTCCTAATATACCTTTTCATACGTGAAGCATAATGAATGTACCTTTTCTTATGCATGTACAATACTGTACTTTCACCCACTGGCAAAGAAGTTCGCTAAATTACTAAGAGCGTTTAAAGAGGTGGCATTCATTGTAATATACAAAGGAATTTAAAGCACATTTACAAATGAATCGGCAGGCATGCCAACAGGAAAAACAAGTTTAAATGTAAAATTTAAAAAAAAAATAAAATAAAATTGAGGATTGCTTGAAGCGATTATTATGATATGAAACTGTTTGTCCATTTTATGGGCTGCAAACTACTTGATTTCTCTTCATCTACAATTCAGGTGACCCTGGTTTTAAAGAAATATTCTTTCCCTTGGTTCTCTTCTCCCCTCCCCAACTGAGTAATAAAACATAGACTAATTTAAATAAGAATCATTATGCTCAGAAGGCCTCCTCTGGCTGGAAGACTTTTGTTCCACATGTCCCATAATCTCACTCCCACATGGCTGCCATAAGGTTGATGCTGAAATCAAACTCTACTATAGAATTTTCTTTTAGACACAGTAAAAATATGTATATCAGTTTGGGGGAAAGAAGTCCTATAATTTAGGTAATGGGAGAAACACACTTGTGAAAGAAACCTCTTGACTTTGCTGCTCCACTCCCCGTATTTTTTTCCTCGTCCGGGTTGCTATTAGCATATGAAAAATGCTTTTAATTTTATCCATTTCTGGACATATCTGTCACACACACAAGCGAGATAGCAGCTAGGTTTCCAACTTATCTCTTCTTTACCACCTCAGCAGCAGGTTTAAAATAGATCGCGCCGCTCTTTTAGTTATTTGCGGCCAAGGTGCGTGTAACTGCCTTCCTGAACAAAACCCAATAAAGAAGGAGCAAACCAAACCATGGGAGGACGTTTGCTCCCATCGCAAACACAAATGTTGCTATCGCAGCATCTCACGGCATTACTTTCTCTTGAAAAGTAAGAGCCGGAGCAGCTCTTGGCCGTAACTACACGCATCGGTCGCAATACGGCAAGGCTGGAAGTTACAGCCCTGTTTTTAAGCGCTTTCTATTTGTTGTTTATCTGTTTCCTTAAAACTCCCACTCCCGCCCCTGCCCGATGGACGGACGGCGCGCACGCGGCACGGCGGCTCCCACGCGCCCTTTGCCAGCACAAGGCGACTTTGTTTGACGCGCTGCAACGTCTTCCATCAAAACCGCAGCCCCAAATTCTTCGCTGGCGCACGTGATGGCAGGCAACCTGACGGCAGAGCCCGGAGAGAGCTCTCAGCAATACGCAATCTATTTCCACGCAAGCTACGGATCTTATGGCGGCAGTCACGCGGTCGTTGCACACACGCACACACAAAATTTTTGAAGCCCGTTTCTGCTACTTTTTAAGTAAATTAAAAACTCCCATTGGCCCCCAGGCAATTAGGCCGAGGCCCTAGGACTAGCTTAAAGCATCGAGACGCGGAGCATGTTCATTTAGTGGTATTTGGCATAAGAATATTTGTGGCTTGGTGAAACTTTGCGCACACACACCCTCCGACTTTGCTTTTTGGGACATGGTGGGGAAATGGCTATTTTTGCATGAATGTAAAAAAAAAAAAAAAAAAAAACAAACCAAAACCCATGAAATTATGCTCTGTTTTAATGAAAGGGCGGTTTTGCTTGACAAAACATATGCCTTCTATTAACAGTATTAATAGAAATGGGTCTGCTTTCAAACTTGCAATGAAACGTGACAAAACCCAGGGCTAGATTCTCAGCTGAGCTTCGGGCACCTTTGCAACCCACCGCAACCCCGCCTGATGCCGTGTCCCCCCCCAAAAAAACCCCATCTCCTGGACAAAAAAAACCCACCCCCTTGGGCACACCACTAAATACCTCCAAGGCTGGGAGCTGCACGAGGAGCTCACTTTGCAGGACGCTTTCTCCAGCTGGGAAATTCAAGAGATCCTCTTCACTCCACACAGCAGCCAAAATGGGTGCGTAAGATCTGCCTGTATATTATTGTTGTTTTGGTTTTTTTCTCCTTGGATCAGCCCAAAGGAGCCATGGGCATGGCTTTTGCCAGTGGTGCCCACACATCCACAGTGGTTAATAAGAGCCACACAAGTGCCAACCCTCTGGCTGGCATCAGGAGGACCCATGAGCGTGAAAGGCTAGAGGAGAAAGCCCCGGAAGAAAGTCCAAACCAGCCCAGAGGAGGCCAGCCTGTCCTGCTAGAAGTTATAAGACGGGGAATAAAGGGCACCTTGCGCTGATGAGGGGGATTAAGCCGATGAGCAAAGCACCTGAAACAACTTTTCCTTCCCACCTCCACTGGAAGAGGAAGAGGGCTCTCCTAAGTAAATAAACCAGCACAGCCCTTTTCCATTTTGACGGTTTCTCGCCGTTTTCCTAAATTGCCAGGCAGGCAGAAGCCTTAACCCTGACAATACTCATGTGAAAACTCCCTGCTTGATTTTTCTTTTTTTTTTTTTTTTTCCTTTTCACTTGCCTGACTCCTTTATTAAATGCTCTCTGGCTCTAAATGAGTGGGTGTCAGAGGGGCAGTATTTCACAGATCTGTGGGTCACTGCCTGATTTTTGCTCTGCATCTAGGTATTAAAAGTTCCTCTTATTATAGATAGCGTGAAGAAAAATGAACAACTCGAGACAGTTTTCTAAACCGCTAGTCTCGGCGTATATTTATTTTATGATGATGGCGATGAAGTAGCCCCTTATATATTTTCTATTGTCTTCAGTATAGACACACTTTAATCATAAACTGACGTATGAAAGCTGCCTATTGGCCTATTGATATTTCTTTTGCACTGAGCGAGAAGCCAATATCCTATTTTAAATATAACTTTAAAAAATGACATTACCTAAGAAAATGCTAGCAGTATTCCTGATAAAATATACTGTGGTGGGGCTGAAAAGTGCATGCAAAGCAAGCTGCATTATTAGAATGTTTAAATATTAATTATACCGCTGTGTAGTAAAGATGATCAACTGTGAGTGTCACCTAATTTTCTAAAAGCTGCAATGTTGGATTTCGTCTAAACTTCTATTGTTAAGCTAAAACTAAAAGCCCAGCAAGTTTAGTCTACTGGAGTGTGTTTATTTTTATTGGTTTCTGCATAATTTTTTTTAACATAAACCAACTTTAACCCCTCTACTGTAATCTCTGCCAGTGGAACTCCAATAGCACATCATAAAATTCCTATAATTCTTCAAAGCGATGTAGCTGGAAAAGAAAAAAAAAAACCATGGGCACTTTGCAACAAACGCCAACTACAAGATTCAGCCGATTAAGTTTAACTCTTGCGAGCTCATTTTGCCGACGATATACGTGTAGCTAGATGTTCAGCCTGCCCTCCCATCGCCGCTCCGGTCGGGAGAAGCTCTCAGCCGCGATGCTCTATTGTGTGAAAACCCCTGCTCAGGTGGTACCTAGCGCTGGTACGTGCGGGAGGCTGAGCGGACAGATGGGGAGGCAGATGTACAACGCTACATAAAAGCAGAAAGACTTATATTATCTTATGCGAACGCCTTAAGTGACTTGAGCGCAGGCGGAGGGGGGCCGGGATGGGAAACGAAGGGTTAAAGTGAAAAATGACTGTCATTTCTTTCCCTGCTGGCAGCTATTGCTTCCTCGGACTTTTAAGAGGAGCCACCAGACTCGAGCGAGGGAATCACTTTGAGATTCTCCTGCGAAGACAAAGAAATAGTGCGCGCCGAGGCTGGGAGGCTTCCTTCCGTCACTCATGGATGCTCTGCCAGGATTTCCCACCTGAGACAGATTGCGACGCATGTTCGAATCACTCATGCAGGAGAAGCAATACACAAGTTCAGTGTAAAGCCACTTTAAAAGCTCATCGGGTGCATACTTTACTTGTACAAAATACCTTATTCATGATGGAGCAGTGAGGGCCTAGGTAATTACTTGAATCAAGGTGGCCTCAGAAGTGTTTAAATCTACAAGGACACTTAGAGCATGAATAATGCAAAATAATTTGCATCTAAATTTTTTAAGTGTTCTTTATTCAAAAACTAAAATGCAGTTCCGATTAAAGTTTGATGAGTGAAAGCTGAGCACTTCATACCCACTGTGAAACGTCTCCTGTTTGTGGAAATTATTTCAGACAGTGGTAAAGGGACAAAAGAGATCAAAAAAAAAAAAAAAAGTTGGTGATTAATCTGCATTACTTTTAAGCCATCCTTATTTCATGATGTTTGGTGAGTAGGAAGTTAATTTCCGAACTTGCTGATCTGGTACCGTCTACATTTCACCCCTTTAAAGCAGCACCATCGAAAGCCCAGCTCTAATTATTAACCAAACAAAATAACTATTCTTTCGCCTCCGATGGTAGCGCAGAGCAGCTCGTGCCTCTGAAATTTGCCCAGTATCTTTTAGGGCAATTAATCTCGCCTCTGTCCCCGTCAGCCTCTTCGGAAAAGCCTTATGTGCAAAAATACCCTGGCTGCCTCTCACTCGATGTGCTTATAGGGCACGGGCTTACATTTCTTCACTCGGAGCGTGTTGCATCCCTTTCTTTTGAATTTGCCATTGACAGCATAAACTGCCGCGTGTATCATCGGTTCAGCACTTTATTATATCGTCTCCATTCCTATTTTAGAACGTGTTGAGCAACCCCCATAAAAATTGTTAAAGAGGAAGGAGTGAACAAGACAAACGTTGTGTAATGCGCTCGCTGAAAATTATGCTTCTCTCTGCCGGGGCTGGAGGCAGAGGAGAAAAAGGGAGAGGGAAAAGCATGTCAGAAACAGCCGTTTTCGCATGCAGACGTCAATGAGCCTGTCGTTAAATGTGCTTAATTCACGATTATGTTTCCAACGCTCGAACCTGCCCGTCTCGCTGGCGGGTGCCGCTCGGGAAGGCGATAAGGAAGGAGGCGTTCGAAGTTGGAGAGCTTCGGAGATCCCCGGAGATTTCCACGGGCGGAAACTCCACTGATCTGCTCCCCGTTTGTTCCTGCCCTCCAAACCCAACGGCTCACCGCCGTACCAGAGCCAGACCCTCCGAAAAGCAGCTCCAGGAGCCAAAGGGAGGGTTTGGTTTGTTGTTTGTTTTTTTTTTTTTTTTCCAGCTGCTAAAACCTCAGGTTGGGAAATCTGCTGGGATCCAACAGGTTAGGCAGGGGAAAGCTTTGGACAGTGAAGTTTTGAGCGCCGGCTAACTACGAGCCGCTAAAGTTTAAAGGCCCCTTTGCAAAGGAAAATCATTTTCCTGCTGCAGCCCTTATAAAGAATAAAGACTTCCAATTTATTACCGGCTCGAAAGCTGGCTGCCACTTTATTGGACTTTCAGATGAGTGTGCTCGCCACGCTTTCTTAGGGAGAGGATCTGCTACGTTTTCCTTGGATTTGGAACAATGCGAACATTTTTTTAACTCGTCGAACAAAGATTTCCCCAGCAACAGACCCCCTGCTCAGCAGGTCACCTATCTTTGCGACAGTTTTTCTTTTCCCACGCTAACCCTAGGGCTCATTTGCATAAGGTCTCTGTTGTGACAATTAGTTTCAGGTGAGCTGATTTCTATGAGGTTTGCCCAAGACGATACACAAGCTCTGGGCCTCCCTGATCCTGGCCCTAATTGCGACTGACTGGCACCAGACACAATCACCCTCTTGATTCAGCAAATTGTCCTGCAAGTAGCTTGTTGTGACCCCGCAACGCACAAATCATATCATGTCAGCCCGGCATAGTAAACACTGAATAAAGCAAATTCAAAAAAAAAAAAAAAAAAAAAAAGGAAAAAAAAAAGGTTTCATAATAGCTCCTCCATCTTCTAGCCCCAGTGGACAAGATGAATACAAATTAAAGCTATATCATATCTGCGTGCTGGGGGAAGAGGTATTGCTGCCCTGACAAACAACTTTGGGGTTTTTGGGGGGGTTATTTCTGAATTTGCGTTGGGGGAAAAAACAAACAAAAAAACAAACAAAAAAACCCCTCAGATGTTGCTTCGTTCCGTCACCTGGGGAGAAATTCCCAGGTGAAATTCCCAGGAGAAATTCCCCAGGTAGCGGAGCGGGGTCGCTGTAAGTGTTTCCTAGCTCGTTGTTGTGGAAATAAGCAATGTGGTCTTTCATCATCTCAGAAGCCACTGGGTACACCAGCATGTGCATTAACTGGGCTCCCAGTAGTCTCTGATGGGTGGAAAGAGCCACGGAAGCCAGGCAGACCCCACCTCTGGGCTCGGCAGCAAAAGTCGGGACAGAACTTCTCCCGCGGTGCCAAGGAGCCCAGGGAGGAGCCAGGGACACAGGGGGACCCCATCCCACCTTCCCGAGGGTCCCGCATCCCTTCGGCGGCACCGCTTTGGGCTCAGTCCTGCTCGTTTTAGGCCATTGATAACCCCATAGAGGTCAGCCCGGAATTGGCTCCGGTATTGACTTGTCACCCAGGGGAAACAGACAGCCTCCAAGATGGGCAGAAAAGAGGAGGGAATAATAAATACAAGTGGACAAATGCAAAGTTAACAAGGCTGGAGGAATACCTTTAACTGCCACGCTAACGAGAGCACGCGGTAGGGACGAAGAGCCACCCTTATCTCTGATTAGCTCCCTTTTCCTCAGCTTGAGTCACGGTTTTCATGTTATTTTTTGGTACGGTGCTTGATTCTTTCCTACCAGAGCAGCTCCGGCTGTGACCTCCGCCCCATGAGTGTGAGTCAGGAGAAGTTCCCTCCCCATCTTATACATTGCCTTTTTTTCTTTTTTTTGCAAAAGACGTCTAATTTGCAAAATATTATTCACCATAGAGACAAAAGCTGCTCCCCTGCTGTAGCTGGGATATGAAGGGTAAACTCAAATGCAGACAGGTATATCTGACTTCAGAGACGCTCCACGAGGGCAGGATTAGACCCACTAAATATATTGCGCGACAATCATTATGTGAATTAGATCAGGCTATTAGTTTTGGACTGTTTTTAATCTCCTGGGGAAATCTGTATTTACATTTGAGGTTGGTTTTTTTTTTTCCCCCCCCTGATGCAAATTGCTTCCTCAAATAAATAGTTATGTTAAAAATCCTAGTAAAAAATCTGTTTCAAAATTATTCACTGAACGTGGCCGGTAGCCAGTGTGAAAGGTCAGCCTGCCAGTCCCAACAGTTTGGGGTTGAGGTCAAGGTAAATATATACGCAACAGGGTACCTGACATGGTGTATTTCTGTTAACCCTGCAATCTTACAAACCTATTATAGGCAAAAAAATATTAATTGTTTGTGTATGCGTACAGATAAAGGTAAGAATGCATTAAAAAATCACCTCTCCGCTGAGAAGAGCAACTTTTACCCTGGGAAAAACCTTAATTTCAGGGTGGGAGACCTAATTCTTCTTTACTGGTACATTTCCTTTCACTTAAAAGTTATTAAATCTCCTCATGTGAGTGGGGCCTCAGGGGTGGCGTATGATCTGGGGTTACATCCCATGCCTGTGTCTGTCCTGAGTTAATACGAGCCAAGCAGGGAATACCCCCGTACCCGCAGGCAGGAGGGACCGCGCGGGGGCTCCTGGAGTCCCCCAGGCTCACGCCCCGCACCTTTGCGGGGCATTTAGAGAGCTTTTCGATGCAGAAACACTAAAGGTGGCAATCCCAGAGTGGGACACGACTAGGTCAGCCTCGGGCTACTTCTTCCCATGGCGTGCACCCTATGGGGTGCAGCTCTGGGAAGCCACCCGCATCCTTTTTGGCACAGATGAGGAAAGACACTCAAATCCCTGCCTGCCATGAACATCTCCATGGGCAATAACAAGGATCTCAACACCATTGCCACCATGAAAACCCTACCGGGCTTTGACTTGGCTGGATAAACCCATTACTTCCAGCCCAAACCATCACTGCCATGTTTGACCCCGGCGGTGGCAGGTCCAAGGCGGTCGCCCATCCCTTACGAGCAAGCCAGGGCATGGCTGAAAACGCGTAAGGAGAGACCTGACGAACCTCGCCTGCTCTGTCTTTAAAATGCATGGCATTTTTATTTTGTCCTGTGTCCATGCTAATGCCTTTATCCCTCTCTCGTGACACAAACCATGCTTTTACGGTGAAGGCAATGCAACGAGCTGATGTTGAACTTTAACCTCCAGCAACTCTGCCTCTAATGTAAGGCAAAACTTTTAGATTTTTAAGTAAATAAACAGTTGATTCTGACAAAAAATGACTATTCCCTCAAGGGACATTTTTGTGAAACTGCGCCAGGTACAAAAAAATGTATATTTTTTGGCTTGGTCATGAAACTGTCAAAACACAACTCTAACATGTTTTGCTGCATATGTAATTTTTTTCCCACAGCTCTTTCCGAGCAATGCTTAATTCTGAATTCTTTCTGCACCCAGCATTTGCAAGGAAATAGATAGATGCACAAGAAATTCAGGTTAAGTTTCTAGGTAAGTGAAAGAGAATAGCCAGGAGAAAGAAGAAGGAGAAAACCAAGGCAAAGCTGGAGAAACTTTGTGAGTTTCCCCTAAATTATGCTTTCGGGGTAAAATTCACCCTCAAAGTAGGGCTTTGGTGAGATTTGAGTAGGGAGTAGGCTGTTTGCTGGCCCTTGGGCTAAGTTTCACCCTCCGTGCTGAGGTACCTTAGTTGAATTTTATTTTTAACTGCTCTCTCTCTCTCTTATATGTATATGTGTATATGTAAATCTCAAAGTATCTTGATCACAGTTGTGATTACAAACTTCACTTTTACTAAAAACAGCTATGGCACCGATCTTTAATATAATAATATATTTTCCCCAGTGCCTTCGCTGTTTCATTCCAGCGACTGAAACAGAGACAATTCTTTGTATGTTGAAATGTGTAATTATCATGTAGCCAAAAGGGAGGGTGTAATTTTCACATCTGATTACAAGGGAAGAGCGTAAGCGAAGCTGCCTTGGTAAACTTACACTTGTTTACAGAGAGCGATACCTTTGATATTAAAAACTCCAAACATGTAAAACGCTGGAAAAAATCAAGGTTGTCATGCACCACAGCTAAACAACAACAACAACAACGACAGCAAAAAAAGACCCTAAGCATTTTTTTTGGCATAGCTACAAATGAAAAGTCAATTCTTCTGAACTTGTGCTGGCCCTCCTCACTTGAGATGCCTGTTAAGAAGACTTCCAAATTGGTTTTGCGCAGTGTGCTCTACTTGTCGTGTTGAAGGTTAAGAAGCTAAAGCTCCAGCTTTAATTTAAAAAAAGGGGAACTTCAAGTGTTTCTGCTGTTTATAACTCTATTTGGTCAGTTTAAACTAGAGAAATGCTTTTCATGTTTGACTTCATCTTCACAGGATTTACTTCTCCTAAATGTGACTGCGTTTGCTTTCAAGTTGCTTTTTTTTTTTTAATACATGAATCCCTCCTGTTTATTTCTCTTTTTTTCTCTTTTTTCTTTCTTATACACGCACTGCTGATTTACCTTTGAGGAAAAGAGCTTCTGCTTATGTGACATTATTGTTTTTGGCCACGTAGGAAAAGACGGTATCAAGGAAAAGAAGAACTCTTAACAGCAAATATCACTTACCAAGGAGATTAAAGATAAGCAGAAAGATCACACTACAGGTAGAAGGAAAAAGTACTGAAACCCCAAGAAAGATATCAGAAACCATTCAAAATGATGTAAAAGTATGTTTGCTAAGGAGTTATTGTCGTATTTTTAGAAACCATTAAAAACTGGCTGTGCAAGCATTGGATGTCAAAGTATGGTAATCTCATGTTTTTTCTAACCAAGAAAAAGGAAGGGAAAGAGAAAGAAAGAAGAGCAAATTATTTTTAGTATGTGGAAAATACAGCTTTTCGTTGGAGTATGAAAGAAAAAGTCATATAATTAACATGCGCAACATCTATCAACAAGACCATGATAAGACCCTATTTTCTCCAGTGTGCTTTTTTTGCTGCCCTAAAATTAAGTTCCTGATACCATATTCTTATGCAGAGCATCATATCCATGGGGAAAAAAATACCTACCAGAACAACTAAGGCACTTGAAAAATAAAATGTAACCCAGTAATAGCAGTAATTCGAGTTGAAGATGCATGTAGTTACTTTAAAAGTGTTTTTGTCTTGTGCAGACAGACATGAATGCAAGGGCTACCGAAAGCAATTTAATACCAGGTGGGGGTTGACATTAATCTTTTATGACAATAATATTGTGGTGTTACAGGAGGGCAAAACCGAGTATCTTCTTGTACGTATAACCACTTCCCTAAGAGTCTGTGCCTGTCTTAAAAATACACGTACAGAATTGATGTATAGCCCAACTTCATAATGAATATGATTATATAAATAGTCTCCACTCGTGCAAATAATCGTAACTGTCCTCCTTCTGCTTCCCTTAGGTGTGATCCAGGCTGGCTCTGCGAGCCGTACGGGGATGCTCTTCCTCCTGGAACGGGCCAAATCTGGGCCAGGAGGGCTGCCGGTGAGACCAGGGTGCGCAGACCCGGTTCTACGTGGTACAGAGCCAAAGTACGTCTTCAGATGCGGGCGACGCCACGAAAGCCAACGGGGTCGTGCTGGGCAGAATAGGCTCCGTGAGTACCCAGCCTGCGCAGGGGTGCCGGAGGTAGATGCCGTTCCTGAGCAGCATTAGTGTACTTAAAGCAACGAATTAATGTCTGTGGCACACTAATCAATGTTTGGTGCACTCCACATTTTTCACTGAGTTGTTAGAGTACATTTGCTTATATTTTGCACTATTTTAATTTAGCCATATTGATCAAACTGAACACTCAATAAGACCCTAGGCACCTTAGCCTTATTAAAATTAGTCAACTTGAAGTAAGTGTGCCGAGGAAGTAATGGAAACTATTCAGAGATTTAAATACAGTGCAGCCCACTTAAGTAAATACCTGTTAATGAAATAAATCTGTTTATGCACATATTTTCTCAGAAACAAATTATTAAGGGGGCCCTTCGGAAGAATACGACTCCACCATACCCATTAGTTTCAAAGGGAAGCAGTTCTCTGGGCTCACTGGGTACGTCTGTGTTCACTGGGTTAAATTTGGGGATCCGTGCTGACCTTTTCCATCAAAGCAGTTATCATTCTCCACAGTTTCGCAGAGTCAAAATTTATAAAAACGTCCCTAATTAACCTGTGAGTAAACACTATTGTATTCTTTTGGTAACCCTCCCGTTGGAGTTTATCCCAGTAAAAGTACAAATCAGCTGGACCATCACCCAGATGAGTGTATCTGGGTAGCTACAGAAGAAAAATAAAAAGCATTTAGCTAACTTGACTGTTCGTGTGCAATGGAAAAAAATAAAAGTCACGCTGCTTAGTCCTTACAAATAATAGTTCTTTGTCTTCAGAAAGTTGTATCCTTATTTTTTCCAGTGGGGTTGAGAGGTGTAACTAGAGCACCAACTCCAAGGCTTGGCTTGAGCGGTGATTTGCAGTACGGCTCCTTTTGGCACATCTCTGGAGCTCAAAATATTGTTTTTGAAAACACTGCTGTTTTTCAACAAAAATCGGAGATTAGACAACATCTTTAACTGATTAATCCTCTCTCCTCTCTGAGGGGGTGACCTGTGATAGCGTATTATTTCAGTCAGGGAAAAAAAAATTGCAGCACGCAGCAAAGTCTTCCTGCAATACCTACAAATGAATGAAGCTAAAAACTAGGTACATGATCTGTGGAGGGTTCCTAGCCTCCCTTCATCAGGGGCTGCCTTTAGAGGGCTTTGTATACTCATTTTTTTCCCCTAGTCCAATAAAAGATATTAGCTCTTTTCCCTAAGCAAAATCCCTGTCATGAATCAGGCCCTGCGCTTGCAACTAGTGTGATATTGCTGGCCAGGTTTCACCCCAGTAAAATTCTAATCTATACTTTGTCTTTTAGAATTAAGAAGAAAATGCATATCAGCAGAATCTCCTCTCTACTTTATTTCATTTATAAATTACGAGAATGATGCTATTATATATTATTAATTTCTGCTGTTCTCCAACTCGGCTGCAGCAGTGAGCTGCGGATGTTGGAACGGTGTAATTATGTTCTAGTAGGGCAGCCATCCGTTTCCTTTCAAAAATTTACAGGATTCTTAATCATGCTGCTCATTTGGGTGCGCAGTAGCGAGGATGGCGAAACACAAACAGGGCACGTTCGTTTACACAGGAACACCTGCTTAGCATGATAGCAGATGTCAGTCAGTAAGCAGAACACAAAAGAAAAATATCAACAACAGCAAACTAGAAGCGTTTATAACTCGGTACAGGGATATCTTGTCTGGGGGAAGCCAAACGAAGGGGATGCGCCTTTGCAGGTGGAAGCAGAGGCGCGGCGATGATTGGGAAAGTCTCGGCTGATGTTCCCCAGGGACCGGGTCCACAAATCCAGACAAACTCCTCGCTGGATGACGGGGTATTTAACAAAGCATTTCTCCTTCAAGAGGGTCGTTACTGCAAGCTTGGTGCTAAGCATCTTGCAGGGATCATCCTATCGTTGATAACTACAGCGAAGTAGTTGAGAGGGGTAAAAGACACCTGACTCTTGCTCCATGTGTAAGGCTTTGCCAACACTTCCATTGCAACCACTTGCTCTCAAGGCTTTATATTCCGCCTCTCAATGTTCCGTCCTGGGCTGCCTCTCGGCTTTCCCATCTCAAATTGAGAACGTTTCCTTTTTTTACATATTTTATGAAATAAAACGATGCTAGCGGAGCAGGGAAAGTTCACGGATTTCAAGCTCTCCCAGGCAGCAGCGCTCCGAGTCGGGAGCATAAAGGGTACCTCTCGCATAAAGGCGTTGGGAGCGTGGTGCGCGAGTCGAGCTCTCGCAGGCGGGTATTAATAATCTCCCTCGACGCCATACGCAGTAACTACTCTTCCACAGGATTGTTAGTATTCAGAGCAAGTCAACTTGCGTGGGTCCGTGCATTAAGGGCTCCCTAAGTATGCATTGACTTGATACCCAGTAATGGCTTCTAAGGAGCCGTTATGTAGTACCGTGTCAATGATCCATGCATTGAGGACTCCCTAAGTACGCATTGACACGATAGACCGGAACGGCTCTGAAGAAGCCGTTACGGTCTATCATGCCAATGATCTGCGGATATTGGCAGTGCCTCCTGCACTTCTATAGAGATTGTAAAAGTCTCTGAAGAAGCTGTTATGATCTCAGTGGAAGAACCATCAATCAGGTCGATGGCAGGGTTTCGTTTTGCCATTTTTCCACCTTATCATTGGGAAGCTTTGTTTTACTTCTAGAATTAGATTCAAAGAAGTGACAAACTATAAAGGCTGCCCGCAGAGTGGCTCTGGGACTGCACGGAGGTAACCAGGATCAGAATATGTCCTCTAGTTTTATTAGTTCTAGGTTTTTAGTTCCAGCTGGCCTGCTGGGTGGCCTCGGCCAAGTCACTTCAACTCTTCTTACCTCCCTTGACTCTCCTCTAGCAAGCATGGAAAGAGTTGACATCTTTTGAGTGGAGATTGCTGTGGGGCTTGGAAAATGTTGGTTTAGACTAGTTAGAGCTAAGGCTTGTCTCGGCATCTCATCATGGGTGGAGGATGCTGAGATGAACAGGGTGTGTACATCACACCTTTCACAACTAAGCACACAGGCAAAGCTACGCTGAAAGGAAATCTTACCTCTGAAGTTTTGTAAGCTTTGATCTATTGAGTTTATATAGTTTCTCTCAGCTTCATTTATGCATAGTTGCATCAATTCTGAGCATCGCTGCTTGGCAGAAGGTCACCTTTATTTCCTACAATGCCACAAATTTCTATGAAAACGCTCTGAACCCCTTTTTCCATGTCTTCCTTAGCACATGAATATTTTTAAAAATGCCGTGAAAGTACATCATTACATAATAAAGTTTTAATTCATGCTAAGTCTATGACCACTAGTTAACTAGCTCGTATTGCTTGTATCTGCTCTTCCATACCCTCTCAGGGAAAACTGGACGTTTTGTTCTTCCATATTCACTTCATGCTTTTGTTTAGGGAAGATAGAGCTATAGTAGAGTATACATATATATATAGAGACAGTACTCTACGTGTTTTATACACTGCTCACTAATAAAATAAGCCCATTTATGGTGTGATCCCACATCATCCAAGGTATATTTTCATGGTTAAATGTTAGCAGACCACTGGAGAAACACTGTAACCATACCCTATGGAAAGTAGAGCTCTTCAGGCAAGAAAAAATAGAATTACCGGGCAGGTTGGGGTACTGTACAGAGCCCTTGACTGTGGTCAGGATGGCCTGCAAAGTATGAGCTCAAAGAAAAGGAAACTGTGCAAAAGGAGCTGGAGGAACATTATAGAAGATCAGAGAGGATCGTGGTAAAGCTGTGGAAGCTGAGAAGGCAGAGAAGTCTCAGGGAACAGTGGCCATTGATCCTAGGTACCTCTTTCTGGGACTCAAAAACTTGAATATTTTGAAGTATGCTTGAACCTCTAGAGTCGTCCATAGTTAGGTACCCCAAATCGGTGATTGCTTTGTCAATGTTAAATATAAATTTGGAGTTGCAGTGTAGGCTGTAGCCATCGGATCCGCATCAACATCACCAGCAAGCAGAGGAGAGAAGACAACAGGATATCTACTGAAGGCTGGAGCCAAGCTTGGCTTTTAGTGACACAGTCCTTCAACCAAATGCCTTTTAGGTAGAGGAGTGTACAACATATTCTGGAAAACCCCACTTGCTCCTTGGAAAACCTCCTTCTCTACAAAGGAAAAACTTCAGTGGCCATTACTAATCCCTTGAGAATGCATCTTTGGGATCTAGAACCTCTTTGGGGTGGCCTTGAGAGCCTACAGGCGGCAACCACCACTGCAACCCAAATTCCATTCAACATCGTACATCGATGTGTATGAAAAGTTGCATTTCAGAATCTGGCCAGCTGAAGACTGCTTGTTCCTTGGAAAAAACTAAGCTTTGCACTAAATTTAATCATCTGGGGGTTTAAACTCCAGTGAGAAGGAAAGAGAAGATATTGTTTTACAATGATTCTGACCACGTTAAACGTGTGGACTTTAATGCACCCGTTCAGGTATCTCACGTTATGATGCGGCCTCTGCAACATGTGATGAGCCCTGGGTTGAAAACCTCAAATATTTTTTTCAACATTTGGGATACAAACAGGCGTTAGTCTCCTTCCATGTATATATTTATTGGTAAGATTTTTGCACGGTATAATTGAAGCCCGGCGGTTTTTACCAACCGCGGCTTAAGAGGAAAACTGACACAATGTAAGGTTTTGTGTCTTCTTTTGTCCATGCAAACTGGTCACTGAAAAGGTGCAAAGCGCTGCTAAAAGTACATTTTCTAAAATTCAAAGCCTTTTAAGGAAGGTACACAATGCAAGAATACGCAGCTGCAATTTTAAAAAGGCTACTGTT
This sequence comes from Larus michahellis, assembly GCF_964199755.1. Lineage (NCBI taxonomy): Eukaryota > Metazoa > Chordata > Aves > Charadriiformes > Laridae > Larus > Larus michahellis. The sequence goes on from NC_133902.1 coordinate 56,456,232, forward strand.
CCTTTAATGCCCAGCTGGTCCTGAGATGTAATAAAATTGACATATTGATTCCTTTGAATTTACAAATGCCTGTTTCATAAACTCCATCTCCAAAGCCTAGGCATCTTTAGAGCACTGTCATTTTTTTCTCCAAATGGATCAATTATGTGCCCACGTAATCCTGTTACCTGTGAAATCCATGCATACTTCTCCCATTTGCTGCAGTTCCCAGGCGGACAAACTTGCATTATGTACGCATAAACAAACAGAGCATTTTCCTGATATTAGGGATTGTTTTCAAAGTGAAAGGCAATCTCCTGGGTCCTTTGCTCAAAAAAAAAACCAACATACATAGAGCGGTGTTCCTCCAAGTAACCTCACTGCGCTATATGTATAATTATTACACAACACAGCAAATCATTAAAAAAACATTGAGTCCCGCTATCTCAAACGCTTCAACTGCAAAAAGGCACCAGGACTTCGCAGCCAGCCCTCGTTTTTCTCTTGAATCAAACTTTCCCATTTCTTTACCAGCCTCTTTATTTGATAATTAGCGCTGTATCTGTAAGGAAATCGTTTTCGTCAGAAACGTTCCTGCGTGACTTAAATACCGGAAAAGCACCAAAAGCTGCAAACTTTGCTGTGGAAGTTTGGGGGCTTTTTAATGTTTGGGGTTTTTTTTTTTTTTTCCCCCTAGGATAATTCGTCTTTTTGTCGTGCTGAGCACCTTTCCATCATGTACACGCACAGAGAGTCAAGCAGGCATTAACCTGCAAACCTACCACTTATGCATATAAATGCATCGCACATACAACTATTCCCATATCTCGTGGCATATTATTTGTATGACTATACACCGTGCACATAAACACATTTATACACACACGCACACACACACAGCCCGTGCGCAATCCTCAAATATAAGCAGAGAAAAAGGGAATAAATGTGTTTTTCTCTGTCTGTGGATTCTTTATAAAAAGTACCATGTATGTACATAGATATGAATTCTGGTTTCATTCTTTCAGGCTGTGCTGTATCTGATTTTCTACACTTCACTGGGCAACCAGCAGTTCAGTTACACTACACTTGCACTGTACGATTTGTCTCTAAAAGGTTCCCAAAATTATGAAACATCTTGTCTGCTGCATGACCTGCTCACCGCGGTGCCGCAGCCCGAGGTGCATCCACACATACAGAGAGGATGGCACCGAAAAGAAAATAAACATATATATATGTTTGATGCTTGGAGCCCATACAAGTGGCCCGATACACCCCTGCCATTGTGCGGGAGTGGGTTTTAAAGATAAATGGCTGCATGTTAACCAGATTTGACATGCTGCACAAAAGCAGCCACCTTTGGTCCCATGACACAGCCAAACAGAAAAAACAACAAGCAATCCTGGCAAAAGATGTCCGATGCGAATAAAAGCCCAACAATTTGTCACATAGTCGTTACAAAATGTTCCAGGCTTTGGGGCTTGCCATGGGACGGCAGCGATAAGAAGAGCGTAGAAAAAGGAAGGCTGAGGGTGCTGGGGCGGCGGAAGAGTTAAAACTCGAGGAAAGCTCCGGTAGTTACAAAGGGAAAACAAAGAGGATATTTTCGTTTGGCTCTTTCCGAAGACACACACACACACCCCCCAAAAAAAAGAAAAAAAAAAAAAAAAAAGCCGTAATTAATTAAATCAAGAAGCTCAGTTGTTTTCAGAGGTGATTGAAATCTGACATGCAAAGTAGAAATATTTATGTTTACTTTCTATTTTCGGACTCGGCGAAGCTACTTTTCCTTCACTGCACTTCCCCACCACTACAATGGCCATGGCTCGGTTTATGAGGGAGCGAGCGCTGCCTCTTCGGGGCCAAATCCTGCTCACGTTTCTCATGGCATTTGGTCTGTCCTCATGGGAAATGGGCCCAGAAAACTCCAGAGATGTAACTGGGGGAGAGGACTGACGCGTGGCAGCAGAGCTCTACCTGTTCTCCCGCCGCCTTGGAGTTCAGGCGAGACAGGAAAGAAAAAGCCCAAACTTAGATTTGGGTTGACGAGGCTGAATTTCCAAACGAGTGGGATCCTCCAGCTTGCCACTACGACCAGCCCCAGGCATCAAACCTGACTTCCCTGGTCTGTGTCCCGCTGGAATCCCCCGCGCACCCCCATCGACTGCAGTCGGGTTAGGAATTGCACCTATGCCGGCTTGCTAATATTTCGATACATTTTTACAGCCCCTGAACTGAAATAAGGAGTCCAAACGCGCCACTGCAGCTGCTTGCCAAGCTCCACATAACGGAGCTCACATTTTAAAATACCTTTCAGTCAATAATCATCATTGCTTCAGTGATTACCGTTAGCTTCTTTATATTCAGTGGCAGAAAACTGGGGAAGGGGGGGGGAAGAGTTAAAAGCAATATTGTCTTCTAAATGAGAATAATCGGTTGTATAATAAACTCCGAGAATCTGATTATTAGAACCATACATTCATAATTTTCTCAGCCCAATTCCTTGGCATCCGCTTGCCCTCTGACGAAACAACGAATGGTCCTCGCTCTTCTGCGCTCCCAGGGAATGGCAGAGTGCTTTAGAGATATTAAGCCCCGCGAAAGCCCTGTGAATGAGTTCGGCAGTATTTCCCCGTCTCATAGACAGGGAAAATGAGCACGGCGAGGTTAATTGACTCGCCGGAGAGCACACACATCGCACTTGATGCTGCACTCCCCTTCCCCCAGCCCCGTACCAGCAGAGCCAGGGATGGGATAGCATCCCACCACCATACCATCCCGCCTCCTCCGCCCGGCAGCATCCCAGTGGTCCAGCGCGGATGGGCACGGCGTGGCCTTGCCCTTGTCCCTTCCTGGGCCTAATCCCTGCGCGGGGGATTTTGTAGGAGCAAATTAAACGGCGTCGAAATCACCTCGGAAGGCACAGGGCTTATCAAAAGGTAAAAAAAAACCCAACAACCAACCAACAACCACCAACCAAGTGTCAGCCGGAAGAAAAGTTCATTATTATGTGTCAAGGAAAAATTAATAGAAAGCGTTTCAATAGTTAAATTACATGGCTAAATCAGCCTTTCTGCAGGAAGACCAGCTTGCTTTAATTAAAGCGTGTTGCGTTCACAAGCCATCGCGCGCCTGATACCGACACCTGTATGTCCCTGTTCGAAAACCCAAACTGCTTTTCCCACATCCCAGCGACCGACGTTACCAAAAGTCCGAGTTATTTTTAAATACCCAGGGAGATAACCGAGCCAGGGCTCCGAACAGGGGGACGAGGACTGTTCAAATCATGGAAATGTCACTTCCAGCAATGTGTGCCTGGGATTTTTTATATTTTTTTTTTTTTTGACTGTCAAGAAGATTTTAAATCTTTAATATCTGTTTGTTGTCAGGTTTGCCTCCAGCTTTTTATATCTGCAGGTCTTTTTTGTTGTTGGTTTTTTTTTTGTTGTTAGGAATTAGCATTTCTCATTTGCTAGCTGAAAGTTTAGAGAAAGCACCAAAATACCGATAAACAAAGTTCATCTAAGGGAAAAATCTCTGTATGCGTAACCTAGTTAGCAATTCTTTTATGGTTGCAGGATGAAATTTGAAATATGTGTTTAAAAAGAGAGTTTTTTCCAGAAAGCCTCGGTCCTGCCGAGGCTTTTCTAGCGCCCTGTGCTAATTTTGAACGAGAAATCATTATGATTTCCATGCCATATTAGCATCTCTTTTATTTCGCGATATCTGTGCTGTGCTATTTCAACTCACTGCAGGTTGCTGTTACTTTTTTTTTTTTTTTTTTTTTTTTTTCTTTTTTGGATACCGCATCGTTTAAAGATGTACCGGAGCTGAAGACAGTCGGGATTACCGGCGACTTCAATCGACATTTTTGGCCTTTGTAAAAAGATCTTAGCCAAACATTTTGTTGAGTTAAACTCTAGCTGCCGCCACCGCACGCGGAACGTCGCTCCCCCCCTCCCAAAAAAAAAAAAAAAAAGTGCAGAAGTGATGCCTTGTGCCATCCCTGGCAGCGTTTTGCTCAGCGTTTGCTGCGAACGGGGTGGGGGGGGGGGGTGGGGGGGGGAAAGATACGGAATGCACGGATTGATTTTCAAATTACCTCAATATTTTGAAAACATTTTCACCTGCATGCTGAGAATGCTAAGAATAGGCAGGAAGGCAATTGTGCATTTGCACAGCCTCCACTGCATTCATTTATAAATTACCTCATCACTGACTGAAATTAACACTGATTCTTACAGGCAATTTCTCAATTTCCAATGCTAATTACATTTTTTTTACTTTTAAATTCTGTACCACCTGTTTTGGGCAAGACATCTTAGGCAGCGCGACCGCATTTAATCACAATTTTAATTAACCGCCCTGTAGATGTGAAAAAGAAGCAATTATAATGTAGATGAATGATGATTTTTCTGCATTAAATTGTTTTGTTTCCCTGGTATGTTGATTGTAACACAGCACACAAATACAGTAACTGTACAATTTTTTTCTATTGTAATTTAGTAATTGTTTTTGGAAAACCAGTTTGGGAATGAGTGACTTCATCTGTTTACAAATTGATTGATACTGTTAACTCACTGATTGCTGCAGCATACATTTTGTATTGCACAGCCTAGCATAAAATATAATTAGGCATGCACAGACTTTGCAGCACCATTTTGGAATCTGAAAATCAACTGTAACCGAAGTGTGTTTTCCTGGAGCATCCTCGCATCAGCCGGGGCTGATGATACGATAATCATCAAACAATGGGCTTTTCCCATCCCGCCGCTGGTAGAAACCCTTGGATTTAATCTGACAGTCTCACGGGTTGGTTTTGGGGTTTTTTTTTTTTGGAGGGGGGGGATTGTGCTTTGCCAGGCCTTGGGAGCTGAGGGCTGGCAAGTCTCGGATCTTGCCCAACTCCCTCCGATCGCTATCGGGAAGGAGCAGGCGAGTGACGGAAAGAAACAATGATGGCAAAAAGAGCCGCGGTTCAGCAAAACCCGGGGATCGTTACTGACACGCGTGTGCCGTGGCACCGGCTATCTCCGGCTACGCGTTACAGGGGGATAAGATCTCGATCTGACTCATGGCTGGCAGATACAGATCGTCCAAGTTATAGATATATATATCTCTCTCCCCATCGGAGGCAAAGCCTGCTCGCTTTCCCAGGGAGGGAGGTGGCGCCGGAGCGGGAAGGGAGCAGATGTGCGGCACTAGCAGCACCTGGGCTGTGGGAGATGGTGGCACCGCCACCGTGCTCTGCCAGCATCCCGGGACGGTCCTGCTGGGGGTCTCCCACCTTGGGGCTGTGAATCCCCCAGCACAGGTGGGATGAGGCGCAGGGACACAGGGAGAAGAGCAACCCAGAGGTCACCCATGCTGCCCGCAGCCCCCCAGGAGAGAGGTGGCAGGTCTTCCCTTCCCAACCTCCTATGCCACCCATGGAGCGAGAGGTCTCCACTGCCTGGGACTTGCCGAGAGGTGAGACACCATGTCAGCCCGCATGCGGCCCCATCGCCACCAGACCGGCGATGTCACCCACGGCGGGCCAAAACCGGGACACCCAACCCAAGGGACGAGGCAGACCTGGGGATGGATCCCAGGCTGCCACCCACCACGGGGGCACGAGGGGTCACGGGGGTTTGGAGACATCTTGGGAGGTTCCTGGTCTCATCTGCTGGGCCTGCTCGCTTTCTAAACATTTGTTAAGAGGGAAGGACATAAAGTCTACTGTTCAGTAGGTGATTTTTGTAAGAATCCAGCTATCCATACATAAAAGGGTCTATTATCTCACAGTGGAAGAGATTTACATGCGTAACTCCCATTAACTCTTATGGGACTTAGGCACGTAAATCTCTTGTGCATCTAGAGAAGAATAGACCACATAAGGTCTTGTGATCTATACTGCGAGTAGGTTTAAGTCCCTTTCATTTATAAAGCTATACAAAAATTAACCATTAAAGCTTATTCTGTGCAAGCTGTCCCCCTACATATATCACCCAGCTCTCTGTTTGAAGTACTTGATGTAAACGCGCACTGAGAAAAGGTACGGGAGAAAGCAAGCCCATTCATTTCAGTTAGTAAAACTGTCATAGTTGAAAGGAAGCAGACTAAGGGCAGGTAGAAAAATTGTACAGGTTCTGCCCAGCAGATTCAATTTCAGATTTAGGCTCTAGACTGCACTGTTTGGAGAAGGAATACTTTCATTTCGCTCAACGCTCCCTCCTCCCCCTCCTCCCCCTCTCTCCCATCCCTACTTATAGCCCTCGAGTAAAGCACGGTGCCTTGGACCAAATAACCCCGAGTGGCTGGAGCGATACAATCTTTACACAATCAAACTAAGATGCCGCATCTACTGAGGGAAAATAAATAAATCTTTTATTCCATAAACTTGTTTAAGCCGAAACGTTCATCGGTAAGCCTGCAAAAGTGGGAACATCTGTGCTCCTGCTGGGATTTGATGTCTCGCCACAAACCTTTCCATAAGCACTTTGTCTCTGATAGGGAACAAAGAGGGAAATACCTGATCCCCAGCCTCCGTTGGGCAGCTCCTTGTATCTTCACGCCCTGACCTACTGAGCATTCCTCCCAGCAACGGGCTGCTTCCCGGGGCTACCTCCGCCATGGAAGCTGGCTAACTAATCTCTTAGCAAACACTTGCAGCAAACCTGAAGAGAGTTTCAAAAGGCGACGAAGAAGGGGGGAAGAAAACCAGAAGGAAAAAAAAAAAAAACAAAACAAACAAAAAACCCAACCAAAACTTTCTACAGATAAAGCCTGCGGCATCTCTGGAAGAGAAGAATCAGAATCTAAATATAGCTCCATATGCTCTTGATGAACTCCTGAGATGCAAAGTTGTGGCCACTTAATGAACATATATATATTTATTTTTTTTTAATCTTTATCCAATTTGCTGCTCCTTTCCACTAGCCTGCCACTAACCCAGCTTGCTTTATTTCTGCCTGCTGATAGTCCCTCCGACTACGCTTACAGGTATTTGCAAAGCGCTGCTTTCATCCCCGCCACACCGCTGGGATGATATGGCACTGGGAAAGTCCATCCTGCGTGCCCTGCCTGCGCACGGGGCAACCTCTCCTGAGGAGCTTATAAGAAAATCCACTGTTGAAATAAATAACAACTCTCAACAAATGATCAAAGAAGAAATAAATCTTTTACCCTTATAAGACTTTTTTTTTTTTTTTTTAAACTGAAATCCCATTTTTTAACTGGATAACAGTTAAGAGGCTACCGGCCACCTCTCTTTTTCATTTCTTTTTTTTTTTTTCTGGGAGCTACGTTTTAAATGTTTGCTGCATGGATATTGGGCAGACAAATGGATCTGTAGTTCTTGGGAGCAAAAGCTTTTAAAATAAAGTTTGTGTGCGGTATATGAAAACATATTGTTTGGAATTTAAGTTCTAATATCTAGGAATAAACAGAGCATTAAATCAAGCAAAACTGTGACAAGGCCAATATGCACATGGATGATGCCAGCGAGGCATCTCCAGCCCTTTGTTCACAGCTTAACAAAACTGTGCCGTCACACCACTTTAGCTCAACAGTGCCTGTCGAATGGGCATCAGCAGATCAGCCAATGCCTGTCACACACACAGCTGAAAAACTGTTTGAAAGCAAGGCTTACTTTAGCACAAGGCTGGTAGGAAAAGTGAGAGGGATTTTTAATCATCTGGTAAAGGCTACATATAGATATTTAGGGGGGAAAAAAATAGTCTATACATACATATATATATTATCAGTGCTCTTCCCCAGGAGAGTAACACAGGGTTGCTCTTTTTCGCCTTTAAGGAAGGAATGGGTCTGATGGTGTTGCCCGTTCCTCGCTGTGCTGCTCCTTTCCACGCTACGTAAAATGTGGGATTATTTTCCAAGAAGTAAAATTCTGTCCGAGGTGGGGGAGTGTCACAGGGAACGACGCCGATTTGGCCAATAATCTCTTAAAAATTAATTTTCACATCCTTCTACTTGGATTCTCGCCCCCCCCCACCCCCCCCCCCCCCGCCAACATCCCGTGACAGAGGATAAATGAAATAACATATTCGAGGAAATGTTTGTTTTGATTCTAATGCAATTATCTTTGCAGATGAACGTCTTTCTGGGTTGGTTGAGGGGTTGGGTGTTGCTGGTGGGTTTTTTTGAGCTGATCAAAATATGTTTTCGTTGGTATGAACAACCTTCTCCCTCTCTCTTACCAGCCGGAGCGCAGAAACGCGACGCTGCTCCGCAACGTACCGCAGCAAAAGCAGCTTGTTAGCGACGCCAACTTCGCTTTTTGTTTTACAACACCTTTTTGCCCCACTTTATGGGGTTGGTTTTATTTTTTACACACACACACACACACCCCCCCACACACACACCCCCCTGCCCAAAACGGCATCCTCCGGGGACTCATCCCAGCGCTCATCCCCTCCGCGGCCGCTCGGGGCGGGGAGGAGCGGGGCGGTCCGGGGAGGGGGATGCGGAGGGGACGGAGGGGGATGCGGAGGGGTCCTGGGGGAGCCGGGGGACGGCGGGGGGGGGACAGGACACGGCAGCCCCGGGTGTTGAACCCTCTCCCCCTGCCTGCCCGCCGCTGCTGTCAGCTCGCTGCCTGCACTTTAGCTGTCTCTTTCCCAGTCCCTACCCTGTCAGTTTCTGGCCTGCCAATTTCAACTTGAAGCTTGACTGGGCTGATTTGATGCAAATACCTCCAGGGAAAACCCTGAAACTGATGAACAGTTATGTCAAGTCGATTTTGCACCATCGGGAAAAGGTAACCTCTGCGAGAAAAAAAAACAACAAGGTTAAAGAGACAAGGGCTTTTCACGTGTAATACCACTGCTGCACATCTCGTTCACTGTTTACCATCCCTCAGAAATTGTAACTGTCAGAATTAGTCCTAATTGCAGATGCGAAAGCTGCCATTATAATAAAAACAGAGGCAGTGCAGGCATTAAATGTAGCAGCCTAATTTGTGAGACTACTGAAAAGGTAGAGTAAATGAATATTTCATTACTTTAATTACCAGGGACTACTCTTTTCTTGCTGTCTTATGATAAGTGTTGCTGTAACTAGCAACAGCAAACATCCACTAAAACATAAAGTGCAATAATAGTACTGCTGTCAGGATCGCTGCTTTAAAATACGAGCGGGGAGGGGGGGAAAGGGGGAAATATAATGGTTTATCTATTTCTTAGAGATCCGCAGGAGTAGGAGATGGAAACTCGTTTAACGTCAAAAAACAAAGAGGCGAGTAAACAGGTTTTAGTCAAAGAAAATAATGGCCCGGAGGATGGGGGGGGGGTGGTGGGGGGAGATGTGGGGGGGAAGTTGAGGACACACTTGAAATCCCAGAGCCCGGAGGAGCGGCGGGCAGCGCGGAGCCGCTTCTCCTCCTCTCCCTCCCTCCTGGGAGCAAAGTTTGGGGCTGCGCCGCCGCGGAAGCACGGCTGGGAACCGGGGGAGGGGGCGGGGGGGAGCGACGGAGGGGACCGACCCCCCCGGGAGCAGCCGGGCGGCCCCGCCGGCGTTCCTCCCCTCGCCCCGGGGAGGGCTTTGCTCGCCACCGCCGGGTGACAGCGCCCGGGCAGCGTGTCTGTGTGTTGTGTCGTCGTCGTCCCCCCCCCGCCCCAAAGATGTGGTTGACACCTCTGCCCTGTGGGTCGGGGAGGGCGAGGAGGCTCCGCAAACCCCCGCCCAAGCGCACCGCGCCTGCGGCTGCCCGCTTCGCACCGCGGCGCTCCGCGGGGGCGGCGGCTCTCGGTCCGCACGGGTTGGAGGAGGGGGTCCCGGGGGGGGGGAGCCGGCAGCATCCCGGCTTTTGGGGTGTGTGTGTGGGGGGCTGCTCTGGGCGCCCCCCCCCCTCCCCGCCCCGTCGGGGATGCCCTGCCCGGGGCCAACGGCTCCGCCCGCCCCGGCCCCCGTTACCCCGCACCGAGCCCCCCCCTCCCGCCCGCCCCGTCGGGGATGCCCTGCCCGGGGCCAACCGCTCCGCCCGCCCCGGGGCCGCCCCGGCCCCCGCTGCCCCGCACCGAGCCCCCCCCCGCCCAGCTCCGCTCCCCGTCGGGGGCCGCTGCCCGCCCGGCCGCCGCTGCCGGCCCCGCCGCTCCCGCCAGACCCGGGGAAATTTGTCAACAATTCGCAACCACTCTGGTAATTACATTCCTGGAATCCGCAGCGATAGATGTAAAGATAGGAAGCTGCCTTGACTTTCCGCTTGGAATAACCGTCCCTGTTTGCAGCCACCTATTCCTCTCGCTAGTCCTTCCTGACCATATTCCCCCCCCGCCACGATTCCCTTCCGCCTCCTACTTTTCTGCCACTGGGATCTCCAAAAACATACGTGACGAGCCGCTGTGCCTTGCTCCTGTCCTCACTCCCTGTCCGAGGAGGCACCAGCTCCCTTCTCGCCTTTGTGTCCCCATGTCCCCAACCCAACTTTCCTGTCAAGGACCCGAAAAATATGCAAGGCTTGCACCGCCGCTGAGAAGCAGGACAAAGTTTAACTTCTCTGTTGGCAGCCGGAGAATAACTCCCGGGCAGAATTCGAGCAAAAGATCTGATTTGCTGAATTCTGCTCTTTGATTTGTATTTGTATGTTATTGCTACTGCTAAGGTTGTTGCCAACCTCAATTAGATCACAAATGAGATCAGTTTAATTCAACTCCCAAACTGTGACCTGACCATGGTCTGAAAGTATTCAAAAACGCGTTTTAAGCCTTCCTTTGATTTCAAAAGGAATACTGCATGCTTGGTCATTCATACAAATAACATAAAACGTAATTATGGGATGATTTGGCAGATGACATTCCTGCCAAACGATGCTCCATGCCAGATACTGTAATGCTACGGCTGCTGTCCTGGTGCCCGAGCGCACAGCACCCTTGTGTAAGGTGGGAGTAATGGGGTGTGCGCGCTGTCGAGGTTGTTTCGACGTATTTGGGGAGGTAAAAGCAACAGCAACGACCGCACCGCATTAACCGTCCCCCCCCCCCCAGTTAGAAACTGCTGTATCACTTGGAGGGGAAGTGGATCCGCGCTATCAAATCACCAGGAGGCTGTGACAAAGGGAGCTTGCAGCTTGACACACGGGTAACAACATAGCAAACACCTTTAATTCTGTCATGTCTCATACCCTTTGCTTTCTCACACGTTTGTGGCTGCTCTAACATTGACACCTACACTTTAAAAAGAAAAAAAAAGAAAAAAAAAAAAAGAAAAGAAAAGAACCCTTGACAACAAAAATCCCCAAATGAAGCAAACTTACTCACGATAAAAAAAAGAAACACCTGTAAAGTTATTCTTATGCCCAGCAAAAATAACTAACTTATTAACTCCTTCTTCTAATGGCTCAGAAAAGGGGAGGAAGCAGCTTTCTTGCCCCAGAAAGTTCACTTTTGGGAACATGAAGCCCCTGGAAAGCTGATGGCTGTCCTTCAAGGCCTGCGAGCCCGGAGTTAACGGGAAGCCACTTGCTCAGGTTTGCCGGCGTAACTTCTCAGCTATGCTGCTGCTCGAGTGCGAATCCTAAATTGACCTTCCCCTCTTAGCAACGCTTGCGAGATTTCCTAGAGAGGTTTTGGGATACGTTGTGTGTGTGGGGATGGACACAGAGTGTGTAAACCTGTGTAGACGTATAGGTGTGTATCTATACATGCGTATAGATAAGCCCTCACTGATGGAGGAGGCTTTCGTGGCGATGCCTCCTAGCTCTTCCCGGCCCTGGATCTGATGGATTGCCCCCGAAAGATCCAACTGCCACCAAGTAAAAGATGTGTCAAGTCGAGGGGCTGCTATGGCTTCAGCAATGCCACCTCCTCGCCTGTGTGTCCCCCTCCCTGGAGCCCCCCTTGCCAGGCCTGGTACCTGCAGGGCCAGCGCAGGGCCCCGGAGAGCAGAAGGAGTTAACACTTTTTCCAGCATTACTGGGTAGGTTAATATCACAGCTGCTTGGTAAAGCATTATCCAGCACCTCACTTAACAAAAGCCTGCTTTTGCAAACAGACTCCTACTTTTCCCCAAGTGTCCAAAGGTGTTTACTGAAGTAAATCTGCCTAAATCCTCCATTGCTTGGGTCATGGGGGTGGTTAGGAGGGTGGAAGGTGTAGAGATAATCTCTTTTTGTAAATTCTGCAAATCTTGTGGGAAAAAAATCAGGAATCTGTGTCACATGCTTCTGTTCAACTGGTAACATCTCGGTTAGTGTGCTCCTTATGAGTGAAATCTGCCATAGCGGCTACAGGAAAATAAGACATCCCTCCCGCTCCTCATTGTTCAAACTCTTCTTCCCTCTCGAAGTTGCTTTAGCACGTTTAATCTATTTGCTGATGGGGAGGGAGGGAACCGGTTAGGCTCTTAAAAGTGGCTTCTGGGAAAAAAAGAAATAATAATAATAAAAAAAATGTCAGTTTGGTCGGCAGGAGATAGTGTAGTTGAAAACTTGTCACTTGAGATTTCTGCACTAGCCCGGTTATTCCAACACCAGCAACTGCATATTACTTTTTACATGTTGCAAATAGAGGCAAACAACACAGGAAATTTTGACAGCTCTGCCTGAAAGGGCTTAAATACTTCTCAGTAAGCAGGATCCAGTTATAAATAAACCTTCTTTTGGTGAGAAAAAAGTGGCTACGACCAAAGACCTCACCATTTTAAAAAAAAAAAAAACCTGTCTGATTAAAAGCACTGAAGGGCTTGTGAAGAACAAACAAACGAGCAAATCTGGGATGGGGGGTGTGGGGGGGGAAAACAGAGGGACAAGGTCGGGGGTGGGGGGCAGCCAGAAAATGTCCATGAACGTGACTCCGAAACCCCACGAGGGAGCCCAGGGAGAGAAACTTCCACAAATCTCGCCTTCCTCCTCCTCCTCCTCCTCCGTGCGCATTTTCTGGTGCCGCCGAGGATTTGCTGAGTTGCTGCTTTTCCCCCGTTGGGTCGGGGCAGGCCGGGCCGGTCGCCAGCCCGGGGACACCCCCGCCACCGCGTCTGCCCCCCCCGCCCCCTCCCCCCAGCATCGCCACCTCTCCCAGCCGCCAAACCACCCAGCCCGAGCCTTCCACAGCACCAAAAAAAAAAACCCCAAAAATATATATAGATATAAAAAAATATCTTTACGTAGGGAGCAAGGGCCGATTTTTTCCCCGCTAAATCTGCTCGCCGGTGGTGGCCAAGCCGGCCTCACCCCCAGCCGCCCCCGCTCCCCCAAGGTCATGGTGAGTAAACAATAATAGTAATTAAAACAAAATAATAGGCAGCAGTCAAGAGCTGAGAGTACACACACCTGACCCTAACTATAACAGACTTCTCAGAGTAGAATTTGATCCCTCTCTGACACTTTCTACCTCAAGTGTTAGAGCGAGTGGCCATGAATAGTACAGGCATGCCATCTTGTAACACTATCTGCCTGTCAGAAGAGCCAAGGCTGGGTAGAGCAGGATCTATATAAGGCTTGTAACTAGGGGAAGCCCAACAAACAGCTACAAACACCTAAGTTATTTTACTCAGCCTCCACCCTTCTGCTTTTTCCCCCCTTCTTCTCACTCTCTTTTTTTTTTCTTTTCATCTTGGCTTTCTGTTGCAGAATGCAAATGTAGCCTGCCGGCGGTGAATGGGCTGAATTGTGATTAAGAAGAAGAAGAGCTCCTTTCTTTGTTCTCCCCTCAGGGGATGTTTACTGGGAGAGACACAGCGGATCAGATATGAAAGGCATTCAGGTCAGCATTGATGTGAGCGAAAGTGAAATCATACCTAAGGCATTCAAAAGACCGCCGTGTCAGGGGTTCAGCTAACGGTGCATCTACTGTGTGTGTCTTCCCTGTTAGGCACAGGAAAAAAAAAAAAAAAAAAATAATAATAAAAAAAAAAACTCTCTCCACAAACAGGCGTTTTTAAAAATTACAACAAAAATTATAGAGAGAGGGAAACAAACAAACAAACAAAAACAACCAACCAACACAACCAAAAAACCAAACCACCACCAAAAAGTTTTCCCTCGCTTTACCTCCCGAGCAGAAGCTCCAAGACTTTAGTGCTCTTTTCCCTTATGGATCACGGACGGAACAGGTCAGCTTGCATTAATTGTAGCTCTTGGGATCAGCATCGTTTTTAGGGGGAAATGATCTCGTCTGGAATGTGAACTGTTATTTTTAGGCGGACCTATACGTACCATATCTATGCGTATACGATATAGGCAGGCATAGGTGTACATGCATGTATACATGTATCCCTCTATTTGAGTTTCAGTAAGCTGCGTGGCTTACTTATTCGGATACGAAACACGAAACACGAAAATCGTTTCTTGCCTCCCTCAGAAGCAACTTCAATGATAAAGGAGAGCGTGGCATATCAAAACAGCACAGCACACCTTAAAAAGTAATCTTTTATCGACTTGGAAACTCCTAGAAACACTTTGCTGAAAGCTCGCAGCCTAAGAAGACGGTAACCGCAGGCGTAAGAAGTTGGTGCGCAGCTATTTAAGTTAAACTGCTTCAAGAAAAAGTCTAGGCATTGTCATTCTTTTCATTAAAAATGCTTGATGAAGAGATATTTGGGTCTTGCTTTTTTTTTTTTTTTGCCTTCTTTTTTTAAAAGTTTATACTTCTCACAGCCTAAATATTCCCTCAATAGACTTTCCAAGTGGTTAGCTGACGCTGTTGGCATAAACAGAGATATGCAAATATATAGGGAAAAAATCGCAAATTACAGTTAAGCATACAAAGAGTTAGGAGGTGGCTGCCTTTACAGGGGCTGAAATGAAAATGAAAACGAGAAATCACTAAAAAAAAGCCTAAAAAAATTAAGGGACTGGACTGGGTGTCGTGTGCAGTAACCATCCCCACTATTCTGAATTTGTTTCCACCTTCAGACCCTTAGTTAAAATATATTGTTTGTCTAATGCTCACATCTGCTTTAATGGTGACGTTTAATTCTGAAATATTTTCAACTAGTGTTTCTGCATCACGGATTTCTCTCCTTTTTCTCTCTAGTCTAAAAAGACAACTAAAGAGCAATCAAAAAGGTGTCTGACTTGGCCATTCAGACAATTGCACCCTTGTGGGAATGCTGGAATGAATGGTACAGTGGACACCCCAGCACTATTGACGTTATAAACATGTAAATGAAACACATTAGGGCAGACAATCAATTGTCTGTGAGCACTGCAAACCTGCACTCCCTTTCTGTGTGACAGGCACAAAATAGTGTCTACCTTGGGAAGCCATGGTCTTGGAGAAAAAAAGGACAAAGAGTTCTCTTTCACAGAGGAGAAAATGCACCTTAAAAGCACTGGGATAATGCAGATGCCAAAAACTGTTGTGAGGCGAAGAATTTCCTATTTCTTGGAATGAATGTGGGGCTGCTGTAAAAGAATCAACACCCTTCTTTCCACTCTAAAGGGAGACGCACATTTTTCTTGGGGAATATTACCAGCCTGTCCTGAGAGCTTGCATCTCAGTCTTCCATATATTTTTCCTACCTTGGGCAGTTGGCTATGTATAATTATCGATAATTAACTTGTAATGGTTTCCTTAATTCCCGCCCCCCCCCCCTTTTCAAATATGGTTTTTCCAGGCATCAAATGCCTTTTTTCTTACAGCAATTAGAAAACCCTCCAAAAGTTTCCTTGCGAAGCATGTGCAATAAGCAAAAGCCAGTAAGTACCGAACGGTCACAAATGGGCAAACAGTAAATCAGGCACTAATCTCCAAATTCGCTGGTTTTCTGGAAATTCGGGATAAAACAAATAGATCAGCCTTGACACAGAAAACAACCTCCTCTGCTCCATGTCACAGCTCCGTCTGGACATGAATCCGCACCGAGAAAAATGTAGCTGGATAATCATCACGCCCTGGTCACCCGCGTTTATTGCATTAATTTTTAATACCTATCTCCAGGTGCTTTTCTGGAGGTAGGACATTCGTCTCTCCCTACCCCAGTAACCAACTCTGGAAGTAATCTCCTCGCAACGGATTCCCAGCCCTGCAGAGGTCCCCGGGAACAGGAGCGCTCCCAGATGCCCGCTCTGCCTTGTGCCACCTGAATTTCACAAAAAGCAGCTTTTCTCCTCACACCCGAGCCTCAGTCTAGCTACCTCCAAACTTCTCCAGGCAGGGAAGACAAGCTTCACTTCCCACTCACTAAAGGCAGCAGGCTGGCTTTTTTTTTTTTTTTATTCCTTCTTTCCCCCCCCCCCTCTCTTTTTCAAGTGGGAAGTGAAGGAGGTTCCCCCCCCCCCGCCCCTTCCCCAGCATCCCCGAAAGGAGGGTGGGTGGGTATCTCTTTTTTGGGGGGGGAAAGGCTCTGAGCAAGTATAATCGTGTCTGCTTGTTTGGTCTGTGTTCTGCCTCGGATCAGACGCCCTGAAAGCATTGAACTTTCTCCCTTTTCTTTACAACTGGAAGCGAGATGGCAAAGGAATCAAAGAGAGCTGTTTACTGAAAGTTTGGAGTAAATTAGGTCCAACTTTCCCCCCTTCCCCGCCTTCCTGGGGATTTTATTTTTTTAGAGAGGGGAGAGGAAAGGCAGACGGGGGCGGGGGGGGGGGAACCCACCCTACCAACGCCAAACCACCAAGGAGAAGGAGCGAGGCGGCTCATCAGCTGAGGCATGGCAGGGCAGGGCGCTCGGCCGGCCGGACAGCGCTGCCCGCCCGGCTCCCCGCTCCGCGCCGCTCCGCGCCTCTCCGCGCCGGCCGCCAGCGCAGCCCCCGCCTCCGCGGGCCGCCCGTGCGGAAAAGGGGGCTCGCTGCCCTCTCCTCCTCCACCTCCTCCTCCTCCTCCTCCTTCCTCCTCCTCCTCTGCCGCCACTTCTCTCCCGAGTGAAAGTGCCGCGAAGTGAGTCAGGCGCTGGGAATCATCTGACCCAACTTCCCGCAGCTCCGCCGCATTCCTGGGCTGCCGCTCCGCGCACCTCCCGCCCCGCTTTCGGGGTCCTCTCTCCTTCCCATCCCTCCCTCCTGCCCCCCATCCACCCCCTCCCCGGGCGGGGGGGGTGGGGGGGCGGCTCACCCCTCATTGATTCCCATAGCCACCACCCCCGCCCCCCCCGCACACCTCTCCTTCACTCCAGCAGCTCTGATCAAGCCCGTTATCTTGGAAAATCCCCGAGTTTTCCTCTTTCCTACCCTATTTAGCTGCGCCGTAATTTTCAGCCAGCCCCGTTATCTCTGCCCGAGCCTTGCCCATCCTCGCACACAGGCAGAGACACGCACGCAGGCGGGGAGCAGGCTGAGGCATTAGTTGGATTATTCTGTTTTGTCCCCGTCTGTAATTTGTGTGTGATCGCACTCACACTCCCCCAGCTTCCTTGATGACCACCTATTTTTTAATTATTTTTTTTTTTTTTGGAGGGGGGGGGGCGGCTTTTTAAATTTGTTTGGGTTCTGCTGCGTTTCTAAGGAATTTCTGTTTGATTTCGATAAGCATCACCGTTTCTGGTGTTATCAGCAAAGACACAAGCTCAGAAGTGACATCTTTTCCACGAATCCAGGAAAGGAGAAAAATCCACTCAGTCCAGATAAATCCTGGGCAATTCCCAAGGGGAAAGGCAGTGGATACGTGCTTGTCCAGAAAGAGAAAATGAAAAAAAAAAAAAAAAACAAACCCAAACAACAAACCAACCCTAACCAAAACCACCCTCGCTCGTCTACCTGCTTCTCAGAACCAGGACATCTCTTACTCAGAAATGAATGAAATTACGGAGCACAAAGAGAAAAGAGTGGACAGATAGACAGAAAGTCGAGAATTAATTTCCACCACCCACCCCCACCCCCCGTCTTGGCCAGAGCAAGACACTGAAGGGAGAAGTTAGACCTCCGCGTAACCAGCGCACACACTTGCAATGAAGTTTGCAGGATCTTTAAGCGGTTACCTTAAAAAAAAATCGCAATTAAACTTTCGACTCCCAAGCGGGGTGGCTTCCCAAGTTAGTGCAGTTCCCTGGAAACACACTTTTGCATGGGAGCAACAAGAATCGGTGCCACCACCCCGGTCCATACGTGATCCCAAAGACCTGGCTGCAATACCAGGGCGTACAGGCTGCAGTCCTGCTGTCCCGGGCAAACACAGGCATCCAGCTTTTTAAATCTTGGGGTGGTTTTTGTTTTCTTTTTCTTTTTTTTTTTTTATCTTTTTTTGCGACTCAAATCGTGTCGAGAAAATATTAAACACGTAGGCGCATCCCTCATCACAGAGCGTGTGAGGGGTTTAACACGCTAAACTAATAATCTTGGATGAAAAAGCGAGGAGGCTGAAGAAGAAGAAGAATAAAACCCCCCTCAAACACTCGGAATATTCTTTACTGCAAAAGAGCACTTCTGGATGCGTTGCTTTAAATCTCATTCTCTTTTTCTCTCAAAAATGACTGTTTAACATAAGAAAAAAGGCTACTTGACACAAAGCTTTTGTTATCCAGTTGATCAGCAACGTGCTTTAGATACTTGTAAGGGGAAAAAAGCCCCACAACAGACATTGATTTTAGAAAATCAATAACCAACATTTAATAAAAAGAACAGAGGAAACACAAGAGAGGAGAGGGAAACATTACGTGTAATTTTAATGTCTACTAAATTACCCAGAGATGAGGGGAAGGGGAGGTCTCCTCTGTGAGGACCACCTTAAATAATGACAGACACAAGAGTAAAGGGTGGTGGTGGAGGGGGAGAGACTTTAAAAAAAGATAACAAGGAACGGATCCTTGGGAAGCTGCTCGGAATATATTATTTTAGTTGGGGTTTTTTTGTAATACTAAGCCAAGCAAATAGATCAAAGACAACACAAAGGGAAAAGCCAGTGTAACATAACGAACAGTTTCTGACTAAAATTCCTCTATCACTCCCCCATATGGCTCGACGCCTCCACCACAACAAGAAAAAGACACACACACGCACACACACACACACACTCACACTCACAACCCAGAGAGAGGGAAAGGGGGGTGGTGGTCAGGATCATTTGTTTCTAATCAACATTCTCTTGTCTTTGTGTGTTTTTTTGGTTGTTGTTGTTGTGTGTGTGTCCCCCCCACACACACACTCTCCTTCGCCCCCCCTTTCCTCCACCTCTCCACTTAAATGAAGTAGCTGAGCTATAAGCGCACGGGTTCAGGTTCACACAAATAATCTTCCTTCCTCCGGCTCCTCCAGAGGAAAGTTGTTGAAAGTGGGGCCGGGATGGCCATGCGAGGGGCTGCGGGTGGGGAAGGAGGGGGTGGGAGGGTGGGGAGGGGGGGGTTGGCGGTAGGGGGGAGAGACCATCAACCGGAGGAGAAAGGCAAAAGAAACTCCGGCAGGGACGGGGAGAGCCGGAGAAAGAGAGACCCACAACCAAGTGAGAGCTGCCAAATGTGAAATCAGCCCAGAACACCGCGTCCCACTGAGCCCCGGCCCTCCGCGCCCGGCGGAGACCGGGGGAGAGGGCAACTATGGACAATTGGGCACCAAACTCATTAGTATTATTAATTATTAGGGAGGAGGAAGTTTCATTTTCGAGTCCCTAACAATAAAAAAAAAAAAGAGAGAGAGAGAGAGAGAGAGAGGAGTCGCTCACTGGGTGCCAGCCTGCCTCGGGGTTCTCACGCTGCCCGGTTTTTTCCCAGGGCCGGCTGCCCTCCCGCCCCGCTCCGCGCCTCTCCGCGCCTCTCCGCGCCCCCCGCCGCCCCCGGACCCTGACAGCCACCCGAAACACCCCGTGTTGGGGCTGGGGGGGGCGGGGGGGGGGGGACGGGAGAGAGAGGGGAAGGAAGCGCCGGGCGAAGCGGGCCGCCGCCGCCGCCTCCCCGCCGCTCCGCCGCCGCGGGGCACCGGCCCGCCCGCTCCGCGCCCGCGCAACAAACTTTGGGGCGCGGCGGCGGCGCGCTGCTACACCCCCCCTCTCCTCCACTACCACCACCCTCCCTTTCCTCACACACAATCCCCCCCCCCGCCTCTCAAAGCTCCGCCGGCGCTCCGCGGCCGCGCACCCCTCCGCGGGACAACCCCCCTCCCTCTCCGCGCTCCTTCCCCGTCCTGCCGCCGGCTTCTCCTCCTCTCTCCCCCCCCCCCCCCCACTCCCCACCCTCCGCGACACGAACGGCGGCCGGAAAAAGTTTGCTGGGAGGATGAAGGGGGGTGTGTGTGGGGTGGTGGTGTGTGTGGGGGGGGCGGCTTACCGTTTTTCCTCCGGGGGTTGGCTTGTTTTCGCCTCTTACACCTGGGGCCATCCGCCATGATCTGCTGCTTCATTGATAAGAGTGGATCAGATGGCAGTTGTTCGCATGGGCTCGACTCCCTGATTCAGCAGCACGCAGGCTCTATGTAAACGACCAAACACAGCGACAATGTGGGCATTGGTATATCCCATTTAAACGCAGGGCGCCAACGGGGACCCGAATTTCCACCCGCCACAGGACCCATCCACGCACACGGCGGGGTTTGCCGTGCCGGGGGAGGTGGGACGCAGACGGAGCGGGCTCCCCCCTCGCTCCCCAGCCGGGCAGATCGCTGCCTTCTTGCTTTATTTATTTATTTTTTTCGCTCCCTCTCTCTCTCTCTCTCTCTCTCTCTTCTCTCTCTCTCTCCGTGTGTGTGTGTGTGTCTGCGTGTGTGTCTCTCTCCCTGTGTGTGTGTGTGTGTGTTGCACCAGCAAAGCAGATCAGAGAGAGACAAGAATTACATCTCAAATGAGTCATAACTCATGACCGTATGAGGGAATGCACAGCTTTTACAGTAGGCTGTTTGACTCAATGCTAGGCGGACCATTTCCTCCTAAAAGTACTTTAATTTGACATTAGAACTTCTTTTCGCTAGCCTTCTCTCCTTCCTTTATCTCTTTTTTTTTTTAATTTCTTTTTTTTTTTTTTTTTTTCTCCCCACAAAGTGCACTCCAGCGAAGTGACCAGGGGAGAGGGAAACATGGCTCTCCCCTGTCCTTTTTGGGGTAAAGCACAGCACGGAGACCTCCCCCTCCCCCTAACAACGCGGAGTGTAATTATAAACCTCTGTCACCTTTTTAGTCAGTTTGACAATATTCAGGGTTTCCCCTGCCCCTTGCTTAAACAAAGCTCCAGAGTGTCTTTTTTTTTTATTTATTTTTTTCATCCCCCCAGAAAAGAAACAGAAATCAAAACTACCGCTGTCAGAGTTTTCAGGCTTTCAGTTGGCTTTTTTTTTTTGTTGTTGTTGGGGTTTTTTTGTTTGTTTGGTTGGTTTTTTAAAAAGAAATAAAACAACCAACTTGTAAACTTTTGGACCTACTGTGTGTGCCCGGGCTGTGCAGGAGGCTCTATCTGTCAAAGGCAAAGGGCAGGAGCATTTGGTTTGCTGCAAGAACGCTCCTGAAACTCAGTCCATCTCGAAGAAGATGCTGTAGCTTTAAAGATGCTTTGACTTGAGGATTAGTTTAAACAGGGGGCTATAAAAGATGTAACAGATGCAAACTGTAAAACAAGGGCAATTAACCCTTGCTCTCCTGAGCAGGATTCCCCCCTCGCCTTCGCATCTATTGTCTTCTCCTGCACTGGGAGTTTTACATAAAAACCTAAAAAATTATTACCTGCCTTAACAATATTTTTAAAAAAATTTGCAGCAAAGTGGGCTTTCCCCCCACCTCTTTTTTTTTTCTCCCCCCTTATGTCTTTTTACTTTGCTGGAGCTTCACACCAGGACTCAGCAGTGAAGTGTATTGCTGCTAGGTCTTTTTTATTCTGCCTGAACTAACTCTCTTTTCAGACGTTTGCGGTTATCAAACCTGCTTGGCTAAAATAAATCTCCGAGCAGGTATGAGGATGGGAATATTGAGAGAGTGTGAACGGGGTCAGCGTGTTTCCTCACACTCTCCTGCTTGGGATTCCGCCTGGGCAGAGTGAATTGGTGGCTCTGGGGATGGGGATGGATGTGGCTGAGGAAGGAAGAGGCTGAGAAATGTGCTGGAAACTTTAGTATTTGCCAGTTATTCCCGATCCCGGAGTGGGGAATGGTGGCATCACCGTGGCAGATCTACCAGGAGATGCAGCGGAGAGGGAAGGACAGGAACCGAGGCGAGCCCGGACCCTCAGCCTGCCTCGGCAATTGGCGTTTTCATGCAAAACGACCAATGGTGAATTGTTTTAAATGCGTTTCATTACCTTCCCTGCTCCTCAGCCTCCCGCAAAAAGTTGGCAATAATTTTAAACCTGCAGATCTCGACAACACTTTTCTGCCCAGAGAACCGGCTAGCTTTTTTATAAATATGTATATATATTTTGCTTTTTGGTAAACGACTTTTAAGTTCCAGTCAGTACTTTCACTTCTTGCTTTAGGATCCCAGAAGCTAAAGTGTTACTTCACAAAATAAAAATAAAGAAATGAAACTAACTAAGCAGACAAAACAGCAAACTTTCTGTTTGGGGAAAAACACATCCTTCGCCGGGGGAGCCCTGCCCGGGGCTGGGGCTCCAGCGGTGCCCGGCCGGGCTGGCTCTGCAGGCTCTGGGCGTGCAAAGCATTAACAGGTACCTGCAAACTTTCCGAGCTAAGATGTGAAACCTGAAATTAAAAGAGCTGGAGGTGGTGGATATTTAATTTCTTTTTTTTTTTTTTTTTTTTACAGAAGGACCAAGTCCTTTCCTAGCACTAAAACTTTTGCTGCCGCGTTGGAAAAAAGGCACCTCCCGTACCTGGCTGACAGGTAAAGGGGAGCAAAGAGGTGGTGGTGGCACAGCCACCCCGAAACTGCTCGTCCCTTCCCGGAGCGAGACCGAAGTGACTTCAGGTTTCGGTTAAAAAAATAAAAAATAAAAAAATAAAAAAAAAATAAAAAAGAGGTTTTTCGCCCCAAGTATAAACAAGCCAGAAAGAAGCTAACACGCTTAAAAAATAAAATAATAGCGAAATTAAATAAGCCCGCTAGAGCGTGAGGTGGTGTGAGAAAAGAGAAGGGGAGGAAGGAAAAAAGGGGAAAAAAAAAAAAAAAAAAAAAGAGGAGAAAATGGAATTAAATTCCGAACCTACCTGCGAAGTCTTGTTTGTAGTTTTGGCCAGAAATGGTGAGAAGAAAAAGCATGAAGAAGCCGCGAAGTGGAGGAGAAAAGGTGAAGGGAGATGCAGCTCCTGGAGAAATTGTAAAAAAGCCTTGCAAAGAGTTGTCGGAAGGACCGTTATTCCTGCTGGGCAGGTTAGGACTGATCTCTTTCTGCCACTCCAGGAAACACAAACCTGGGGACGGACTGACGTGTTACGCCTCTTCTAATGACATTTTTTTCTTTTTCTTTTCTGTAGGAGCGAGAGGAGAGACCCTGAAACACACGCCACCTATCTTTGTGGGGAGGGATAATTGAAGAGCACCAAACGTGAGCATCATGTGGAAACGTGATCGCCAAGTTTCTCTCTGGGAAAGGATCTGGGATAGATTATACCTTGAAGTCTCCGCGTAAACGCTTTAGCGGCAGAAATGCATAATTCCACCTCCTCCCGCCCGCCCCCCGCCCCCCGCGCCCGCCCCCCAGCCCCGCCGCCGCTCCGCGCCTCTCCGCGCCTCTCCGCGCCCCGCACCGCATCCCACGCTGCCTCCTCGGGGGGCTGCATCCCATTCCCCGTGGCTGCAGCCCCCCGGGGATGGCGGGGGGGGGGGGGGGAGCAGAGGATGCAGCCGGGGCGGGGGGGCCCCCCCGCCCCGGCTGCATCCTCTGCCCCCCCCCCCCCCCCCCCCCACCCCGGGGCGCATCCTCTGCGCCCCCCCCACCTCGTCTGCAATTTCTGCCCCCCAGGGTGTCTTTCCCCCCCCACCCAGGCGGGATCCCCCGCCCCCAGGCAAGATTTTTGCCGGATCCCCCTCCCATCAGGCAGGATCCCGCCGGATCCCCTGCCCCCAGGCTGGATCCCTGCCGGTTCTTCCCCCCCCCCCCCCCCCGCCCCGCGCCGTCCGCGGGCGGGATCCCCCCCGCCTCGCCCGCCCGCCGAGCCGGCTTGGAGTAGGGGGGGGGGAAGGCGGGGGGGGGGGCCGGTGGCGGGGCGGGGGGGCCCATCCTGCCCCGCTGCCTCCCGGTTCCCAGCCCCTTCTCGCAGCTCTCGCCTCTTGCGGAGGGGAAAACTTAAACCCCAACATAATGCCTGGAAAACTAAACTCTGGCCGGGCACCGCAAATAAGCTCCTGGCTGACTCCTGCTCCCTTTGGTTCTGCTTTATTTTTATCCTTAACGCGTTTCTTTTGGGGCGTTTTTATTTATTTTTATTTTTATCGCCCCCCCCCGCCGCCTTTCATTTCAGCACTCGTCCAGGTTATTTGAACAGTCAGCTAAATCCGATGAAAAAAAAAATTAAAATAAAACAACCAACCCCAACCAACCCCAAACCGTGCTGAGATCTTCCAGTCTATCTGTTTTGTTCACAGATATGGATCAGGGGTGAGAGATGGGCTCTTTTTCCTGGCTCTGCCCCTTCCCCCCCCCCCCCCCAACCCCCCCGCCCCGCTTTGGAAGTAGCTGGATCGGGGCAGAGAGACACCGCGGACGAGGAACGCGTGGGACCGAACTTCAGGGAGGTTACAAGTTTTTCACCTTTTTCAAGTATTAAAATTAAAATAAAATTGCATACAGAAAAAAAAAAAAAGGGGGGGGGTAAAAAAAAAAAAAAGAAACCCAGACTCCACCTTTGCACTGAAGGGATTGGTTATGCAAATATGGAAGGGGTTTCCTGGCAAATACAGCTTTCTACTGTATGGTTAATTAAATCATCACTCAAAAGCCTTCCAATGTGACGCTTCTGTCGTAATCCAATCAGGTTACGTAGGTCCTAAACAAGAAAGATATTTTCCACATCTGGAAGTCAGCAATTTAGCAAGTACTGCACATTATTAACCAATTCAGAGCCCACTTCCCAGGGGGATTTCTTTTTTTTTTTTTTTTTTTTTTGAAGTTTAAGTGTTCTTAACCAATGCTCTGCTGTTTTGTTAATCAAAAAGCTGGTTTACACTCCGCGTAATTGAGAAGTAATATCCAAGTAAGTAAAGGCAGCCCGAGCTGGGGATGCTGAGCGTTTATCTGCAAAAGGGGGGCTGAGAGGGCTGAGCCCCGATCGGCTCATGCCCGACTCCCAGCACAACCCGCAGCCCTTTCTTCCTCTAAAAAAAGCTGGAAATAATCTCAAACCAAAGATAAACTTCACATCTTGCCTACTTGGAGGGTCCTTCCCGAAGGTAAACGTGGAGCTGCCCAAAGGGCTGTGTTAAAGAGCTGCGAAACAATTTCCCTCCTTTGACAAGAGTTAAATCTATTACAGCACTTTTTTTTTTTTTTCCTTTTCTTCTTGGGTTTTTTTTTTTTTTCTCCCCCTCCTGAAGAAAACTGAAACAAATGGTACACTGATCCGACACCACACTTTTACTTACATTAAGCTAAGATAAACTGCTCTTGAACCGCGCGTTGACTGTGTGCCTACAGCCAGAACTGGAATGCGAGAGCGGCGGCGACCGCGCTCCAACATGGTCCTGATCAGAGAACACCTTTCTGATGGTGAAGCAGGGCAGAGGAAGGAAGGGGACCCCCCCCTTCACCCCCCCACCCCCCCAAAAAAATGTCTCTTTGCAGCTCATCAGAGCCACCGAGACACGGTTTTTTGGTCCTCTGTCGGTGGGTGATGCAGGGATGAGGCGGCGCAGCCGGGCGCAGGGCAGGGGGGGCTTCGGGGCTCAGCGGCCCCGGGGGGGGCGGGAGGGGATGGAAAGATGACCCCCCAAATCCCCCCCTCCGGGTGTCCCCCTCTCCAAACCCGAGCTGCAGGTCGGTCCGCGGCAGGCGGAGTGTGTGTGTGTTGCGGGGGGGGGGAGAGGGGGGGGGAGGAAAGGCAGGTTTCGCCCTGCCTGCGCGCTGCTTGCGCGCTGCCTGCGCGGGGTGCCCGCGGGGCCCGGCGGAGGGTGCGCAAGGGGCTGCCAGCCGCGGAACGGCTTAAAGCCAACCTGCCGCTGAAAATCCCTCGTCATGCCAAGGTGGGAGCAAGGTTCTCTATTTTTTTTTAATTATTATTTTTATTTATATTTACATTTTTCCCCCCCCCGGTACAAGTTATCTCGACTTTGCTAAAAGTTTTTCTTTTTTATTATTTTTATTAGTGTTTTTGGCCGCTATTCATTAAATGCCAGCTTTATTTTCTTGCAGGATGCATGACTTGTCCGTGCCTAAATATACCTGTATACACAGAGGCGTATCACACACACACGAAGTGATGATATCTTAATGAAATATATAGCACGGTGCAAATATCCTGAGATCAGATTCAAGTATTATTAATTTGAATTAGATCCTCTCAGATCCAGGAGACACTGCCTATAAATCAAGGGCAGTCTGGCAATTCCTTAAAGAGCTAAACTGAATTTAGATGCATATGATAAAAAGAAAGAAAAAGAAAAAAAAAAAAAAAGTGAATGCTAATTACTGACTCGCTCGATTTTGCAGGCACCCACATTTTACAGGAGAAAAAGGAAAAAAACCAAAACCCAACCAACAAGTTCTCAAGACGAATTAATCCCACTACAAACGCCTTACATATTGTTCATGCATTTCCAGATTACAAAACGAGAGGATGAACCGGAGATTAAGAGAAGCTGCAGCCCAACCTGCAATAGGCAGGAGTGCCGTCGATGTTATATCATTAAAAAAAAAATAAAAAATATATATATTCAGCCACACTGAAAAACAAACCCTCAGACCCGTGCGATGATGCTCAAGGGCTTTAAGGAACATGTCGGTATTGTCAGATAATCCCTATTCATAATTTTGCAGCCTGTTCTTTCCGCCCTCAATCTCACAGTTTCTCCAGCTCCGAAGTGCCGCGGCAGGGCTTGCATCGGAGCGATAAACAGCTCTGATCTTCGCAGGAGTGGCACAGCACCCAACCTTATTAGATGTTATTTTAACAGGGTACGCGCCTGTGGTTTTTGTGTTGGTTTTTTTTTTTTTTTTTTCTTTTCTTTAATTTTTGGACACTGGACACAAACATTTAGCAATCAGCTAAACCCTTCTGAGATGGATTTTAACCTTAATCCAGGCGATGATTTCCTGCCCTGCTCTGAACTAATAGCGGGCGCGCAGCATCTTTAGGAGATGGAAATAACGACAGCCTATAGATCCTGCCGTTGTTGGGGTGGTGCTGGCAGCCCGGCTCCCAGCCCCGTGGCGGTCACCATCCCCAAGCACAGCCCATGCCTCCTTCTATTTTAAACTTTTGCAAATATGATTACCCCCTTCCCCCCACCCACCCCATCAGTTTAAAACCGAAGAGACCCAAAATATCCTCACCAACCCCAGCTCTCTCCTTGCGCAAGGCGCCCGGCGCCGTGGCTCGGAGATGGCGTTAAGGGCAGTTCTTCTGGGTGCAGGTTTTCCCTCTTTTTTTCCTCAAGTTTTCCCATGTGGAAATGCAGAGAGGTGAGATGGGGGTGACTGGGTGGTCCTGATGCAAACCTGCCCGAGCGATGCCACCGGTGATGCCGGCCACCTCCTCCTCCTCAGTGGGTTTCCCTTTGTCCACCCGTCGTGGTGGAGATACCCCCCACACGGAGACAACCTCACGTCCCCCCATCCCCACTTGGGGGCCTGCTGGGGGCAAACCCTGCTGCCCAGGGGCTTGTTATCATGAGAAAGGGTCTGTGCAGGGAGAGACCCCCCGAAATTCCTTACTGTGAGGGTGGTGAGGCAGTGGAACAGGTTGCCCAGGGAGGCTGTGGCTGCCCCATCCCTGGAGGGGTTCAAGGCCAGGCTGGACAGGGCTTGGAGCAACCTGGGCTGGTGGGAGGTGTCCCTGCCCAGGGCAGGGGGGTTGGAACTGGATGATCTTTAAGGTCCCTTCCAACCCAAACCGTTCTGTGATTCTATGATAAACCCCCTAGTGTGATGGGCAGGGGAGGGGACCAGCCACCAAGGGGGGCTGCAGGGCACAGGCTCTGGAGGACCTCGGCCTTCTGCTGAGACCTTCTGCCACGGTGGCTTTGTGGGGGACTCGGTGACACGGGCCGGCGGGATGATTCACGGCCTTATTTATTTCGGTGTGTTTGCTTTTTCCCTGGCGCAAGATGAGCAACGGGGAGCGCGTTTTCTCGCCCGCATGGAAGGAGGAAAATCAGGGGGAAACCAGCAAAGACGGTCTAGCTGATAGGTCTCGACTAATATATTTCAGAGGCTGGTGAAGACAGAGGTTTAACACCTCTAAAAACACGTTTGCGGCCCCGAGGCTTTTACTTCGGGTCCTTCCTAGCCAGGGCTCTCCGATATTTTTCCCAAAGTGTGGAACCCTGCCGACATTCGGGATTAGAACGTCCCCGCGTAGGGGACCCAGACGAGATGTGCCCACTCGCAGCCGAGCCTGGGGAGAGCATCCTTCCCCGCAGCCCTGCTCCGCGGGGGGAGCTCGGGGCTCCCTGTGGGTGCCGGATCTCGGGGGGCAGGGGGCAGAAGCTGCCCTCGCCTGGGGAAAAAATTGGGAGGTTGGGAAAAAAAAGAGAAAAAAAACCCCAAACCAACACAAACAACACCACCACCACCAGAATGCCCAGGGATTATTTTCTGCAGTCACCTGTGGTGGTACAAAATAGGACAGACTGGAATAATTTTTCCAAGCAGGGAAAGCCCCACGTGGCCCCAGGATGCTGCTGGATACTTTTGCTCGATACAGGTGTCCCTGTAAACTAAGATTTAGACAGCAACCCCCTTTTTTTTTCTTTTTTTCTTTTTTCTTTTTTCTTTTTTCTTTTTTCTTTTTTCTTTTTTCTTTTTTCTTTTTTCTTTTTTCTTTTTTTTCTTTTTTCTTTTTTCTTTTTTCTTTTTTCTTTTTTCTTTTTTTTGCTTTTTTCTTTTTTCTTTTTGCTTTTTGCTTTTTGCTTTTTTTTTTTTCCCCTTTTCCACATGGAGGAGAGGGCACGGAGGAGAGGAAGAAAGGGTCAGGGAACGACTTTCCCCCCCGCCCCCCACCCGCTGATGAGGTATTTGGGAAGAAACCTTTTGAATCAACATTCCCAAAGTTTTCAAGTTCCTCTGCGGAAAACCCATGTAGGGATAGGATATGAGCCAAAAGCAGGGGAAAAGATTGTCTGGCTTTAATTTATCTATCCCTGGGCATTTCTAAGGAGCAGATCACTGTAATATTTAATCTCGGGTGAGCCCCCGCACGTTGAAAGTGAATCTCCCTCGGACGT
Organism: Larus michahellis; assembly: GCF_964199755.1. Lineage (NCBI taxonomy): Eukaryota > Metazoa > Chordata > Aves > Charadriiformes > Laridae > Larus > Larus michahellis. Next base: position 56,485,325 of record NC_133902.1, read on the forward strand.
TTTCGTTAATTTTGTTATTTATAAAGTCACTTCTGACGGCCTAGAGCTGCTCAGCTCCCGTCCACGATGTCCGTCTGTCTGTCCGTGGCAGAACGGCATCCACAGGACCCGAACCTGCTTCTCGCGCCCCGCAGAACGGTGGGCGAGCATCCTCCCTCCGTCGGCCCGCGCCGTGGGACGGAGGGGTTTTTCCTTCTCTTCCGGGACCCATGCCGGAGTTCGGATGCATTTCTTGGTTCGGTTGGCAGTGATTAAAATTCGCTGCTCACTTTTTGTTTAGAGTTGGTTGTTTACTTTGTTGAATTTTTAAAAACTTGTTAGAATGCAATTGAACACAGATTCAACAGTATTTAGGCTTGAAAAATAAAGATGCATTAGAAAGATGCCTATTATGCTTCAGAATTATTAATTGACATTTTTATGATGAATAATTAATCATTTGAATAATTTTCGTATCTCTGATCTGAACACATATTTGCATATCTAATGTCTGATTTTAAATGTGGTTTCTTTAGTTGCATTCTCCCAGGACAAAGACACGAAGTAAGTAACATCCTAATGCAAAACTTTTTTTTAATTTTCTTTGCAGTTGTAAAAGTATGTTTATTGAAATGTTAAGTTTCTATCTAGTTAGGAAGCTGTTAATAATCTATGCATGGCATACATGCGCGAATAACACGGCGTATCTTTTGGATCCCAGCACGTTTAGGCCTCGTTTTCTGAAATACCGCGGGAAGGTCTCCTGCAACACATGCACGTTACTTAAAACCGTGTGGGGTTAAGCTCGGAAACCATAAAGAAATATCACAGATACGCAGCGTTCCCTTCTTGTTTGTATGACGCTTTAGTGAGACCAAAGGTTGCTTCGATTCGTGGTGTGGAAAACACCATGAACTTTTAACATGCATTTTTACGGTGGTCTCCCAGGGAGACCACATCAGTATTTCCACGTTATATTTTAATATACCTAAATGATAGTCCTCAAGACCCTCCTCCTCGCTCGTAGCCGGTGGCGATAAGGGAAGGAGAGGAGCTGCGGGTCGGTTATAAGTTGGTCAGCAGATAGGGGCAAGTAATGGTGCTCGTTGTGCAACCCTGCTCGGCGTTGGCTTGGTGCGAGCACGGCTCGGCCGCATGGGGAACAGAAAGGAGGAAGGGGCAGCTGGACAAAACCATCACCAGGAAAGTACAAAAAATGAAATAAATAAAGCAATTAAAGGACCAGCCTCTGCTCCACCGCCTCCCACCACTGGTTAATTATTACACTCGCGCTGCCCCAGCGGGACCCGAGGAGTTGCCTTCGCTTATGCCAGGTTGGAATTTGGTTTATTAAAAAATGAAGGCTTTCCAGAATTTTTATTTAGTGGCGCATCAAAATGTAGAGGGGGCCCAAATATTCTGAATACAGGTTATTGGTTCCAATACCAATAACCCACCGGTTATTGGAACCAGGGCGATAGATGCTCTAGAAACACCTTAAATTGCTGCAGTACTATTTATGGTTAAGCAGATTAAAGAAATTACCCCCAAATGGAGGCACAAATACGTGGTAGCGTTTAAACCTGCTTAGCGCAATTTATACAGGCAAAATAGTATGTCAAAATGCGAAATTAAAATAAAAACTTTTAATCTCTATTTTTTTTTTTTCCACACCGGGTAGTAAAAAATATGCCCAAAAGATACTTTTTTTTTTTTTTTTTATGGTGGAAGTATATTATATAGACTATGGTAATCTAGTGGGCAATATCTGACAGACAGATACTGTATAAAGAAACTGTGAAATGTAGTTCTCAGAACAGGCTGAAGTTATATTGAATAGGATGTTTAGCAGTTGCATATGCTCAGTGATAACAGATTTTTTTTTTTTTCCCCCCGTTTTTTTTTCTCCCCCCTCAGTGGGGGGTTGAATTTGCAATAGCGAGAGCGGTAAACTTGAGCAACGTTTGCGGCACGGAGGGCTGAGCTCTGAGCCCGCCGCCCGGACCTGCCACGGCTTTGGCCATCAGGGTGGTGGCAACGGCATCGAGCTCTCTCTGCAAAGGGACCGGGTGGCAACTGGGGTTAAACCTCTGCTTTTTGGTTCTGAAAGGAGGAGAGAAAGCAAACATCCCCGAGATGCACCCACCCTTCTTTGCAAAGGGAGAGGTGCCTTTTGGGGTTGGGGTCACCCCTTGCCGTGGGCAGAGGGAACGGCAGCAGTGGTGGCATCCAGCGTCGAGAACGTCGGCCAGAGCCCCCCAGATGTTGTTGTGCCTTTGTGAGGCCGATGGACAACTTTGTGGTGGAGCTATTAAGCTGAAAAATGGAGTTCTTTTTTCTTTTGTTTTGTTTTAACTAGGCTGAAAGGTGAATATAAATTATATAATTACAAAGTAGCCCTTGTTCTACCTATTTGGGACTAAACCAAATTACTTTTCCCTGGCTTTCTTAGCGTCTCATCATTTTTCCCTCTGACTACTGATTCAGCTGACAGAGGTGAAGGTACCAGCAGAGAATCTGGGTGCAAAGCTGACATTTTGACGGCCATCCAAAAATGTTAGAGTCCATGGATCGCCCCAACTAGTTCTTATCACCACCGCGGGGAAAGTATTTTCTTCCCTCTGCGACTTCAGGACATTATCTGTACATTTTAAAATGTACAGAAACACAAGGGTGACAAAGATATTTAGAAAAGCCCAAATGATTTGAAACAGTTAGATATCGCCGTGCAGTTTTCAAAGAAATTCCATGTTTGCAGAATTGCCCAATATCTGGAAAATTGCTGCCGTTCTGCGAGCGGCTGCTGACTGTAATAGATACCCGGAGAAGCAGAGGCACACGTCCCAGCGACCGTTGCACACCTAAACTGCAGATTTAACCACAAACTGGCAGCCGTCCCCTTCGTCAGGGGTGGCATCGGACTTGCCAATTCTTCTGTTCGCTTCCCTCCGACTATCAGCATCATCTCCAGCTCGTCTGTGGATGGAGGCTTGGCCAACTGGCCCCTTTCCAAGCCCAAATCTTCGACTCCGGGTTATTAGAGCTGTCAAAAACAGGAGAGAGCTTTTTTTTTTTTTCCCCCCTCGCCATGAAAGTTTTCTCCAGGTTCTCACTCCCTCCCCAATTTATGTTTTAAGAATGTTTCTTGGGAAACTTCCTGACACCTCTCTGGGTCATTTGCTCTGTGGTATTCCGGGTCAGCGTCGCATTAAAGGTACCAGCATTTGAAGAAGTCATTTCCCCCCATGGAAGGTGTTAGGTGCATGTACACTCCTACCAATGCTTCTTACTATATCGCTTAAAACTTGCTCCAGGCAGCATCTAAACTATTTTAAACCTCACCATCCTTTTTTAACACACATCAGCTACCCTGCTTCAAATCTCTGACAAGGATGTGAAAACCGCAGTGTCAGAACAACTGCTGCTCTCTTCTTGGATTCTGACAAGCAACCTTCAACCTGAAACCCTCTAAAAACGGCTATTTTTAATCCTTTTCTTTTTTTCTTTTTTTTTTTTTTAAATTCAGAAGTGACTGTATTGACTGTATTCTTTTCCCCTGTTTTTGACAGGTTGGAAATGGGTGCAAAAAAGGCATGAGGCAGAATATGGCAACGCCATTTGGTGTTCGCCCAGTGGGTCCACCTGCCAATGGGCCTACCGCAAGAAGGTTATGAACGGATGTGATTTCCCAAATTCTGTGCTAGGAAGGAGGCAAAATGGTCTCCAAAATAATTTCGGCAGCCTGAGTTGTGTTGCTGTGAGCATTGATGTCCTTGGCTCCCAGGAGTCAAGAATTGCAACCCCAGGTCCCCGTCTCCTGTGCCATAGTTTGACTGAGCCACGTCCCCACAAGTAAAGACGTTTGCATGGATCCAGCACACCGCACATATTAGGAGAACGATGTTCATTATTTGCCCTTTAATTTTGCATGTGTGGTGGGCAGCAGATGCCACTGAAGCCAGCAGAGATGTGAACAGGATCGCCATGCTCCCCAGAAGATACCAAGGTAAGAGGGGCAAGGATTGGGACATTACAACCACTGCACTCGGTGCTGGGGTGGCTGGTCACGGGTGGAGAGGTTGAGCTTGGTGGCAGTCATCCTGATGGCAGCCTCCTACCTATCACTTGCCTTTGCAGAAGTGTAAACTGGAGTGAACGCTGCTGCCCAAAGGCTGAAAGCAAAATCGGTGAGATGACCCAGGGTTTGCTACGCAGGTTGCTTTGATGGCTGTGGGAGCTGGTGGGGAGGTTCAGGGGAGAGAAGTCAACCCTGGGTGACTTTATAGCTCATCTATACTGATGACTGCTGGGCGGCTCTCTACATGCAAGAGCTCTTTCCCTAGCAAACAGGGAAAAACTAGAAGTGGTGGAGCCCAGGGAAAAGGAAACAAACCCAACCGCGGCACAATCTGCTCTTGGGGCAGGAGAGTGTCTGGGTCAGCTCTTGTGCCACCACCCACCCACCAGCTGTGCCTGGCAGTAGTGTCTTTACCTATGCCAAAGCCTGCCTGGTGGTGGCACTAATTTTTGGGAGGATAGGAGCTATCAACGAGGTCTGTGTCTGGAATTTGTGGGTAGCATTTTGGAGGTAAGAGTCAAGGCTGTGAATCAAAGTCACGGTGAACGGGGCTCTGAGCAACCTAATCTAGTTGAAGATGGCCCTGTTCATTGCAGGGGCGTTGGACTAGATGACCTTTAAAGGTTCCTTCCAACCCAAACTATTTTATGATTCTATTATAAGGTGTGAAAAGACACATCTGATATTTAGTGTTGGAAAGTGGACATGGTTAGAGGTGGGAGCAGTGGAGAAAGCTGTGCTGATCTACAGACAAGGAAGGCAAGCTCTCCCTCGTGCCTTGTGGTGAGCAGGGAGAAACATAGAGCAGAGACTGAACACACTGCAAATATTTGTTCTCATTGTCAGATGTTTCTATAAAATCAGTTGTTACTGAATCACCGCTGAAGTTACTGAGCATTGAAATAAGCAGAGAGCGAGAAAAGCTAAGTCTAATTATATGTTTCATGCCATTTGCAGAGGTTTCCAGGGGATTTTCTTTTAATAAAAGTGCAGTGCATCAAAAAGAATAAATCCTACAATTTTGTTATTTACAAATCAGCTGCCTCTGCCTCAAGCTGACAGACTTATCCTCCATCTTACACCCTTCTTGCCACCCAAAAATGCACCCAGTACATTGACTTTTCTACTAATACTCTTCAAGCATCTACATACAATTTTATGCTCCTTATGTCGGTAAGCAAATGGATCAGAAGATAATCATCACAAAAGCATTAAAAATATTCTTAAAGAAAGATACAGAGAAAAAATCCGCAGTGTTGGAAAACGTGCAACATAAATGTTTTCCCAGATGAAGAGAACAAGTGCTTTTTACATCCCTACCCACCAGTTCCTGAAGATTTCAAGTCAGAAGCCTGGCTGGAGAAATGATGTAATCAATTAGTTAAAATGATTTACTAACGTAAAATATAAAAACCTTTTCGATGATTAATTTTTATCCCCTTCACATTTTTTTTTCCACCACCACAACAACTGCTCTGCCCCTTTCTGACTCCAGATTATTTAGCAGTTGACTTTTGCATTCGGAGCGTTGCATATCAATCCCCAGGACCAAAACATGCCACTGATATTTTCTCTGCTACGTAATCTATCGATGCAGCACCTAACCCTGCAGCTCTCATCTGTGCTTCAGAGAGGAGCGAGTCGAACGGAATCAGGCCCATAACTTGCTCCTTGTTGAGGTTACCCTTCATTTAGAGGTGAAGAAAAAAGGAGAAAACCAAGAGGTCACATTCGTTCTTGTCCAACTTGGCTGCTGTCATGACATAGGAGCATGCCGACTGCTTTGGTAATTAAAACGCTACATGCACAGGATACCAGAAAAACAAAGAGATGAAAATGGGATGGTTTCTCTCAAGTGTGAACGTACCATCCATGCATTACCCAGGCTACGCTTGCTTTAGAGACGTCTTAGACTTGCCTTGCAACAGCCCTGCCATTCCAGGATGGGCCTCTTTCCTGAGCAGACGCTGTCCGTCGAGCCAAATTGTGTGATTGTTTTGTGATATGGATATATGTGGACTGGGGACTAAATTAAGGACAGTAAACTCAATTTCCTTAAGACATGAGCCAGATTTTAATATTGCAGCTGTCCAGGGGTGAAAGGGTAATGAGGACATGAGGAATTCCTGGACGTGGAAGGGACACTTGGCCCAACGAGTCTGTCCCCCTTCAAGTTTATTACAACACACCTCCCCACGTTGTCGATATATCCTCCAGCCCTGTCTGCCTATGTAAACATGTCTGGCTATCTCTTCTCTTCATTAATACTTCGGTTCACTCAGTGGTTTTATTTGACATAATGCCTACTATGCTGCGAATCGGGTAGCTCTACTTGAATATACTGTTTATTCTTAGACCTTTAGTTTTAAATTGGCATAATCTTTCTTTTTTGCCTTTTAAACTCACCCGATACAGCCACTACTTCAGTTTTCATCCTAATTACGAAAATGTTAATGTTAAGGTCTTTTTTAGAAAGGACTAGGCTCAGCCTTCATTTGTATCAAGCATCTTTAACAGCCGGAAACAACGATTGCTTCATATCTTATTCCTATTTGAGTCACTAAAGTTCTTCTCTGGAAAAGGTGATCAAAATTGGAATTATTGGAGAAAATTTATCACGTTCCTTGTGTGATAACAGTTCCTTTGATTTGCAGGCTATCCTTTGCTGGAGTGTCCATATCACGCTTTATTTATACTGAATTGGCATTGATTCAAAATTGATGTTTGACGGATTCAGTACAATTTTTAAGGTGGAGCGGGACTTTTGGTAGTCAAGTATTAACTTATAATGATCTCCTAAAGTCAAGAAACAGCTTTGAAGGCTGGCAGGAGGAAGAAAGCTCCCAAGAAATCGGTAACGTTACCAAGATTTCTAACTGCTAACTGGTCTCCATTTATTAAAAACTATCTCCCTTTAAATTTTCTGCTAGCAAAGTTGAGAGCAAATTAGCATACAGATGCTCCCTCACAACGCCGACATTTTAAAAAACCTGGGTTTTTCCCTTCCTCTGAGGCAACTCAGAAGAGAATGTCATTAGAGATCTGAACACAAACATGGGGAAAGAAACACAAGTCGCAAGTAAACCTGCGTGATTTTGAAGCTTCAAAGACCAATAGGCTGGTGAAACAAAAATACCCTGGCTGAAGTATAAAGTGGGAAGCAGGCAAAGTAGATCGCTGTGATGCAAGAACAAGAAAAGACTCTTAAATTTGTTGTTTAAGTGTGCTGAAATCCCAGAAGACCAATATGCTTACAATTATTTCTGATATCTATCTACGCTCTCTTGTTTAGGGAAGCAACTTGCTTTTACAATGAATAGAATGTTTGATTTTTTTGGGCATGTTTTCTTTTTGGTTTGTTTTAAGATTTTCCCCTGAAAAAAGAGGCAGTGCTAGCAAAGATTGTTTTCGGAAGAAGTTCTGCACCCTGTTGAGAAACGTTGAGGTTTTATTCAGGAACTAAGATGGCAGGCCTGGGTGGACAGGGAACTTTGAGAAACTTGGAAACAGAAGAAAAAAATAAGAAATCTCTTGGTTTCAGGCAGGTGAAGAAATGGTTATGACAGAGAGGAAAACATGGGCAAGTAGCTGTTGAAAAAAAAAAATCAGTATACAGTATTTAAGAGGCACATAAAACTTCAGGTTTCTATGCAGGATCCTCTGTGATTAAGAAAGCCCTGTAAAAATCTCAAAAAAATTTACATTTAAATTTAGAGGGTTGAATCCAACCTTACCAGGAAGCTGCTAACCCAAAGAGGAATTGAAAATGCCACTTTGGGCCTGGACAGGATTGCTCTGGGCAATGAGGGATGTAAAAGACATTTCCCGTGGCATCTGTTGGATTGTGAACACCCATAGCTTAAATCCTTGTGGTTTTTTTTTTAATTCCTTGTCTAAAGGTTCTGTTTTGCAAAAGTTGAAGTTAGTGTAGTGACCGCCACAATGTCCCGCTTTTTTGTGAGGGTCCTCTCGTAAGGATGATAAAGACCATAATTGGTAAAAAATGTATAATAAGCCGAAACTTTAATCTTTGTACAGTTCTGATAAATGCTCATGAGGCCAAATCTTTCTGGTCTTGCTGTTGAAAGATGGTCCAATAAAATGAGTGAAGTAGATATGGCAGCAAAGCCAACGGAGTTTGGGTCTAGTGTTGGACAAGTTGTTTGATGTAATGTGTCTGTAAGAGTTGAGAAAAGTAGTAGAGCCACAGTGAGAAGAGCCCATACCTAAACAATGCTATGTTTTATTTAAATATCTGGTGAAATTCTGTGGAGCTACCATCAGGGACAAAATGACTGCTGAAAAGTCTTGAGTTAAATAACCTCAGATGCTGGAGTGGATCCATTCAGCCCTGTTTAGCAATTTTTTCATTTCATTTTATTTTTTCATCAAAGTCTATTGGAGGACATATCCTTCTATCAAGCGAAGGGCCTAACCATTGGACTTCAGCGTCCTGTTGTTGCTTTCTTTGCCTCTTTGCCATCTTCCTTTCATGACCCTGGTCCTGGGAAATATCAAAAATCCCACTGGGACTGAGGTCAAGGGTCCCAGTTACCGTCTTCGCTTTTCTCCAGGCCTCTAAGACCCCCTCAAGTTTTAGGAGACCCAGCCCCATTTTCAAGGAGCACACTGAAAGTGAATGCAAATTGTGTTTCTCGGTGAGGAGACGCTCTTGTAAATGGGATTTAGGAGCTATAATCTCTTCGGTGCTTCCGAAAAAACATCAGGAGGGTTGCCAAGGTCCTCCAACACAGACCTGAGCCGTGGCAGCACAGAAATGAGCCCCGAGGCTTTTGCCCTGTCCCCTGGTATGCTGGTTACGCTGAGCTATTCTGGACGGGTCTGTCACCCTTGAGGCAGAAAGAGAGTGGCAGTGCTTCAGAACTACATGGGACTTGGGTTCAAGGGAAACAGGATGAGCTTTGTTATCTGAGCCTTACCATAAAAGCACAAAGTAGCCATCCCTGGGAAAAAAAGGTCTTACGCAAACACCTATCCGTTATATTGGGATTAAAAAAAAAGTTGTGGGTTTTGTCTTATTTTTTTTTTATTAATTTCAGAAGGTTTTTTAAGCATCTCTAAACTTCCCATCTCCTAAGGATTAAAAAGCTCAAAGCATCCTCTTGTCTATTCCTTCCCTTTTCCTGGAATTCCAGTTCCACCCTGAGCTCTTCCCTTCTCTCCAAGCAGCGCCTAGATCCCCCTCTTCCCCTCGCGTAGCAACGTCCAGCATTTCTTGCCATCCCTCTGCCCGCGTGGAGCACGTTTTCACATTTGCCACCGCGTCAGAAAAACCCGCTTACTTTGCTCTATCGGCTCCGTGCTCCAGCACAGCGGCGCGTTCCTGGCGGTGCTGATGCTGCCTTTGCTGGTGATCTGGATCTTGCATTTCTAACCGGTGTTAGACAATTGTTGCGAGAACCCCTGTTTACTTTTATGTCCCCGGCATGTTTTGATACGTTACCTTTGATATTCTGATTTAATTATTTTACATAGATTAGAGACGAGACAAGCTCCTAACCTGACGGAAGCACTACCCTGTATTGACTGCCAATCTCTAAGTCGTTGGGTGAATGCTGTTTTCAGACCGTTATCAGTTCATTAAACTTCGTTATCATTTATGCAGTGGCTCTGTACCTTGCTGGTAATCTCCAGTGTAGGATCTTATCAAACGCTCTTTTGAAAGTCTAGGCATATTGTACACCATCCATAGCATTTTTCTTGTCTACCTTGGCAGGGATATCTTTGAAGAATTCCAACAAATTATTTGAGCAAAATTTCCTGCTCAAAAATCCACAGTGCTTTACTCTACTCAAATTAGGATTTTCAGTGCATTTCCTCACTAGATCCTGCAAAACCGTTCCTATTCTATTTTTCATAGCTATGAATTGTGTTATGTTAATTTGTTTGTATTATGATTTAGAAAAATATTTTATATGTATGTATTCCTCTGCATATGCATGTGTACACAAAAGTGCGTATATGTAATGGAGACTGTATTGAAGTATATTGGGCTTTAAAGCTGAATATGTTAAAATAGTTAATGCAGTATAAAATGCAAAGGATAGAGTTAGGGACAGATCTTTGGCTGGAGTAAATGAATTTGACTTTGAATACATTTTGCTAACTTAAATGGTGTTAACTTGATTTATGTGAGCTGAGGAGTTAACCCTTATGCACTGCACTTGCTTTACTTCAGTGCCAAGAGATCAAAATGACTGCTGGGATGCTTCTTAACGTTTCTGATTTATTACAGATCCCTATCCACGTTTCTTGTGGATTTCTTTGGCTCAAGAAGTCTGTTTTAATTTGCTGCTGCAAAAATAATTCTTAATGTTTTATTAAATTATATGAGTTATATAATATTTTGTTTCAGATTAGTAATTTCTTATGCTTTATTTTTCCATTGTTTGACTATTTTAGCATGTTTACTGTCCTTCCCAGCTTTCTGTTCACATCTGTAGATCTTTATTACGATGATGAACCTGGCAATCTCTGGTAAATACAGTAAGTGATTAATATCAGATTCCTGCTTAGTTTGGTTGTAATAGTGGAAAGCTAATGTTTTACACAGGAAACAGTCCCTCCCCTTGAACTGAAATCAAATGAAAAAGTTAAGACTAAACCAAATGGCATTTGTATAATCTAGTTCTTAATGGACCTGTTTAAGGGGTGCTGTAGTTCGGGTGCCACAGTCCTCCATAAAGAGGGGTCTCTGCCTCCCGCAGTGTCCAGGTCTCTGCTGAAGTGCGGTGATACTTTGCATGAACTATAGCCTTGCTTATAAATCATGGCGAGGAACAAGCAGCGGAGCATTGTGGTTATGGTTCCAAACAGAAACATATTTTTTACAGAAAAACAAAACCTTAATTTTTTTCAAGTTTTTTTTTTTTTTTAAATGAAAACTCTGTTTTTCTCCGAAAGAAGATTACTTTTCATGAAAAGAATTAATCTTTTTTTAACCAATGAGAAGGAAAGTCTGACAGACCTACCTGGGACCACTTTTTTTTCACCTGTGGCAGAAACATGAGATGGCAACCAAATCTAAGAAAGTTGAGCTTTCCGTACAAGCCAAGGAAAGAGCAAGGCAAAACAACATTCATTTAAGCCAGGAAGCTTTCTGGGGACATCTCAGGCTCTTCATGCATTACTCAGCAGGCTGAGAACATGCCAAACCCTGTGGGGGTCCCTAACCTCCACCCCACCAGGGTTAGACACCTTTCTTTCAATGGCAGAGGAGAAGTTTGCAGTGTTGCACAAAGCACGTTATCAGCTGCTGGTTCCTGCTTTCATGCAAGTTGGTGAAGAAAGTGTGTCTTCATCCCATGGGAAAACGAAGTCAATTTTAAAGTTGGTCTGAAGGGGACCTAAAACATGAAGACCTCAGCTTCAACAAGCTTCGGTGGTTGTTGTCCACTCGTCTTGCTGGACCTCTTCTACCTTAGGAGAGAACTGGATTTTAAGTACCTGCTCCCAGGTATGTTTGTTATATTACAGCGGTTAGATATATAATATATGGAACTGGAGACCAGTCTTCTGGTCATGGGACCACATGAGGTCATTTCCATTTATAAACTGCTAAGCCCTTGGTTTGCTGTGTCAGGAACAAAAATATCTAAACTAGAAACTATATTTGTAAGTCCTGGAAGACGAAGTCCCACCTTTGAAGTCCAGTCAGAAGAACTTTTTAATCAGAATGACTACAAAACACCCCCCCACTAAGGCACATTTGTTTTCCCCTGGTTCACTACTATCAGGTTGCGGCTATTGTATGTTATCGGCACTTTTCCCCCCAAACGTCGCTTGTGTCAATTCATTTACTGTTAGTGAGATTTTCTCTTTGAATGAATAATAAGAGAATATTTGGGTTTTCTTAATTGTTCTTTTGGCCTGAATCTATTTACTTGTTGAATCTCCCAAGCCTTTCTCGATGAGAATGTTTTCTATTGATTTATCCCTTAAATCTATGAGGATCTTTAGGATAGTGAGGTCTGAACCCCCTATCATTAACTTTAAAAGTTATATTGAAATTGAATGCAATTAAAGTTAAAGTTTATAATTAAAATTAATTTTAGAACAGTATACATGCCTATCTCCAAGTACGGGGCTCAGCATAGCTACTGGCTGCTCAGTGGACTAATAGCATTGCTGCTACAAACAAACTTTGTTAGCTTCCACACAGTTATCATACCAATCGATACCTGAATAATTAAATTCCTCCATTATCAAATTCTAGTCTTCTTTATCAGCTTTTCTTCCACCAGTAATTTTGTTGTCTTAATCTGGTTTCTTCTCTGAAAGTCTACAGCAACCTTGGAGTTTCACTAGATAATCTTCCCTTTCTTTTCTGTTAAGTTCTCTAACCCGAATTATTTAATGCCAAAATCTGAAGTCTTTAAAGAAGATTCCACTGAATGGAAGTTTGATCAAACTGTATTTTGTTTTGTTTTAATACAGACTACTAATTTTATCTTGTCTCGCCCTTGAGTGAAATCCTATACATGTAAGTATTTGAATCTGCCATTAATTTTCTTGATTCATTCTCTTATTGATTTTCTTTCCAACTATTTCCATCCAATGTATCTAATAATTATTAGAGATGAGGCAAGAACCAGATGCCTGCATCCATACCCCCTCTGAGCTTTATAGCTCATACCCATCTTTAATTAACATAAATGCGAGCAAGGAAGTTTCCCAGACTAATACCAAATTCTTTCATGTCACAGCCTTGCCTTCAACTTTTTCTGTTGCATTTTGACACACTTTTGATTGGGTGCGATTTCTTGAGAAAAACATCATGAAGCTTCATGCTCCCCTTAGGCCTGATACCAAGTGGCTAGAGCAGAAAGGAAGGGGAAGGTCTCCTGCTCCCTCTTACACTCCTGCAAATGCAACGAGGCCAAATCACTCCAACTGCTTTCATCTGTTCATTACTCTATAAATACAACACTTTCCCAAAGAAATTCACTGTTGAATTGAGGGGGAAAGTGGGATACAAAACAAATGGGCGTGATAATGAATTGAAGTGATGATCTGAGGAGCTTATAGAGCTTCATAAGCATTAATTAATTAAATCTTACCAGATCCCAGTGAGGTAGGTATTACGGCCCGTACTTCAATCCTGGCTATGGTGTGCTATTTCTGTATCGCAATATCATTTTGTTAATGTGTATTCTGGTGAGCGGACTGAAATGGTGTCTGACTAGTAGAGATGACTGTGCATATATTTAAGCTGTGAATATTCCGCATGATGAGCCTTGGTATGGAAACAACTTTTTTTTTTTTTTTTTTAAATACAGTCTTGTTCCTGAATAAAAAGTGCATGATAAATGAGTTATCCAGAGAGCGTTGAAGGGCTACTGATGATCCATAGCTATGTACAATATGTAACTCATTCTGTTGCCGAATTAGGATGAGCAGAAGTTTCTTTTTCTGTTACTGAAAACCTGAGTGCACTTCAGTGAGTATGAAATTTTCTTTCTTTTGTAATACAATTTATCTAATTGCTGTAAGAATTTAACTTATGATTTTAACCACAATTATTAGAGGTGTAAAGAGCACGTGAGTGTCTTATTAATACATTATAGAAGTTATTCTGAGGTTTCATTGCGAGAAACATGCTTTGTTTTCGGTTCTAATGTAGAGCTTTGACTCCTAATGAGTGCTTTCCCCCTTTTTTCTCCATCCTCCTCTAAACAAGATGTTGTTTATTACTTGAAACGTTATATGTAAGCCCCAAGAATGTGTTACATGTGACTGGAGCTTTGGCAGACTTTGAGAAACTGAAGTTTCCAGAAATTTTGCTATGTTTAAAAACCAGAGCCATGTTTTAAGGAAAGATTTCTACTTCCAAATGTGTGGTTGCCTGAACCTTTTACATTTTCAAGTCAGATTCCTCTGCCAAATAACACACTGTACCTTAACTATAATAAAAAAGCAGAGACTCTGTGTTTATAAAAACATTGCAGGAGCAACTGTGATCATATTTCTTGAATTTATTCTATTCGTGTGCTCAAATATGCATTTTTATAGTAAGTGCTCTATTGCACCGGTCACTTACAGGAGTAGAAAATGACATGTAGAGGCAGAAGGCTGGCATAATGCAACAAACCAAACTGGTAAAGTACAGGAATTCGGAGCCAGACCAAAATATGAGGTCAAGGAAGTTACTCTCATAATAATAGTGGTTATCTGTTTAATGTGTGATCTGGCAGTGATACGATGTTGACCATAAGCAATTATGCATGTTTCTAAACTGGTGGTATATGAGCCCTAAGTAACTATACGCAAGATAGATGGGCTGTGAGAAATGGGCCCTCGCTCTGTTCTTGTGGTTCTTCTTGCTTAATGTCAATTAAAATTACAGCTTAGTAATAGATAGAAATCCTCCTAGTGTAAAATAATGGCTATATTCACTCTATCAGTTGCCATATACTTAAAATCCTATATTGAAACTGGTTTTATGAAGCAAGCTCCTGTCTGAGCTGATAAATGCTGCGCAATATTCCTCATAACAGACATGTGGCTAGACATGCCTTTTCTAACTCTCTGGTTATTATTTGAAACAGCTTTCTTTACAATTAAGTTCTAACGTCGGCGTCCGTGAATGATGTCCTTGTTCTGTATTTTGTCGTGCGTGAGTCTGGAAGTGAGCAATGCCAATGTAGGTTTAGCTGCCCGGCGTTGACCTAGCAAGAGTTAAAAGCAGGAAAGTCTTCGTGATATCCAACAGCCTGAGCAGAGACTAGGACCTGCGAGCTGCTATGCTGTGGCCCTGGCTCTGAAACCAATTTTTTATGACTTTGGTGAATTCACTGGACAGCGTATCTTCTCATTAGCTTTTAATAGACTTGGATCCCACTGTTAAAACAACCTCTATGTCCTCCTCTGTAAAATGGGGTTGCGATTGTTGTCCTGGGCGTAGGAGAATGTGGCTAGAGTGGAAGCTGTGTGGTTGAGTTAACCGCGGTAGAAACTGTGCTAATGAGCTATGAAGACACCCAAGAAAGCCGCTTCTCCCCAAGATCGAGCAGTTGCGCACAACTTGTCTCTCTTCAGTATGAGTCCTGTGATCACTGCTGTCGGCGTTCAATGGCTCAAATCTCTGCCTTTGCACAGAAGGAGCTGTGGTCACCAACCCTCCCTCCCTGCCCCTGAACATCATCTAGAAATAATCACTTAAAAAGCAGCATGTGACTTCCTTAAAACAAGTCCCAGCTGAGGCTTAAGCAGATGGCTTCCTAAGGACTTCTGAAGGCACTTCACGTGGTTTTGGCCATTGCAGAGGTAATGACTTGATGTATATTCTCAGCAAACTCAGCACTGATACCTGCAAGGCATCCCAGAGAGAAATAGGATGTCTTTCTTGCCTGAAAGACTGAATTGAACAAGGGTTTAATGACCAGAACGCATTGGTTAATTGTTGGTAATTTAGGAGCTGTATCTGTAATCTTGCGATAGTCCTAAAGTGGTTGCGTAGCCATGGACTTTCACATCACACCGGTGCACGCTCTTTGGCTGTCACTTCTAGAGTTCCCAAATGTAACCTGTCATCCTTTTACTTTTCAGAAGCAGAAAAATAAGGGCTGCAAAAATCTACTGTTGTGGGGGAGAACTAAATAAGGAAACATAACTGCTTACCGAAAAGCCACCCCCTCCGAGAGAAATGTCAGTGACACAACGGGCACTATTATTCTGCTCCTTTACAACCAGATTGGGCGTTTATGTTCAAGTCTGTAAGGAAAGGGCACTGGCATCCTACCAGTAAACCATGCCTCTGGGTCGGCATTCAGTGCTCCTTTTTTGGGGGTAACGCTTCCAGAGGAGCCCCTGTGCTCCTAGGCAGCCCCATGACTTGCTGCTCTGAGTGGGAGGCAGCTGGAGGAGCCGCTTTCTCGCCTGCAGTATTATGGCACCTTTCCCCTCGTTACACTCGTGCAAGGCAATTGTTCAATCCCCCGTAATAAATGGCAACTCCAGTATCATGAAATGGTCACGTGCAGCCAACAGCTCGGTCCATCTAATGGTCTCTAGTGCTGTGGGGTCCTTGTGTTGAAAGAAAGAACATATTCTTTGGTAGGGCAGGGTTCTCTTTCAACTTTTTCCATAATGTGCGTCTTATTTTAAGAGCTTATCTCCTCCCATTCATGGTCATGTGGACCCTTTACTAATTTCTGGTAATGAAATCTGTAGTTTGCAAACACTACGGCAATTATCGCCACGGAAAAGTTCTCATAGGAAAATAATAATATTTTGATCTTCTTTATTATGATTTAGCAGCTGGAAACAAGGAAAACGTCCTGCTCCACTGTGCCACTCATCTCTCCGCAGTCTATCAGCAACAACTCCCCAGGCGAAGCTGGGAACCCACAGTTTCACGTAGTAAGTATTTGTGTGCGTTTTCAAGTAAGGTGAGAAAATAGCACAGGCTGTGTTAGTTGACGTCCTGCTATTTGGAAATGTTTCTGTTGTTTAAATAACTACAGTTTAAAAAAAAAAAAAGGGAAGTTTATTACATTCCAGGTGACCCCGTAGCTTTTTCTTGGCATGTGGCATTCTTGTGGGAGAATGAAGAGGTGAAAATATCTTTATATACCAAGTTAATTCTAGTGAGCTAAACAGCCACAGAGCACTTTGCTAACGTTGGGAAGGTTTCCTTTGGAAGGTGCCCTAGTGTCTTGGAATAACCTTCCCAGAAAATAATGGGATTTGCCTTGTATAGTGGAATATCAAGGAAAATATCGTATACATTTTAACTGGAGCCACCTCAGAATTTAGCTGTCTGGGGAAGATATTGATCTTTACGTAGAGCTGCAAAATGTTTATAAATTTGCTGATGGGGAAAGGATGTTTCACGAAGCTGGAAATTTTTCTTTAGAATATGCCTTTTTCAGTGAAATTTTTGGTCAGAAATAGTTAAAATATTTCCCTTTGATAATATGGAAATAGAACTGCTTAACAAGACAAACGTTTTACTTCAATTTTATAACTTTGGTTTTGTATTTATTTTAAATGATATATTAGAATAACCTTCTATATTATTCCAACATCATTCAAATGAGTGCTTTTGATGTTTCTCAATCAACCTTTTTTGGAACATCTTTCCCATGAGAAATTTTGACTTTTTGTTCCTATTCATTATCGAAAACGCTCTTGTTTTTTTTTTTCTCTCACCAGTCTTTGTATCTAATGCATTATCTACATTTGGCATCTCTAACTCAATAGCGATCATCTGCAAGGTGGTGCCGGGGGCTCTGAGCTTGGCTGGGTGCGAGGCGGTGGGTGCAGGCAGCAGTGGGTGGGTGCAGAGGCAGCTCTGTAGGGAGCCTCGTTGCATCTGTGCTGTCTTCCCTACGAGTTCTGAGTCTTTATGTAAAAAATAGGGTTATTGTTTGCATCTTAAACCTTTTGGTCATCTTTGGGGAGCGCGATGTAGGCGATGGTTTAGGAACATGTACCGCAAAGCCCTGCCTTGAGATTCTGTCACACAAATAAGTGGTTTCGTGCTGGTCTGTGGATCTGACTAGGGTCATCTTGTACAAAGAAGCCTGGAATTTGTGCGAGGAAAGTGAGCCCCGTAGGAGGGGGGCAGCAGGCTGTTAAACTCATCCAGCTGTCTCATCTAACCATTCCTCCACTGTTATGTCAGCCAATGGATAAGGCGCATCATCTTTAAGAAACGTCAAGTGGCAGTTTCTTAAAAATAGCTGTAAAAACTGAACAATTTTCTTATGAAGGGTTTTCACCTCCAAATTCCCATTATTTTTGGGCTTCAGGCATTTAAGCTGTCTGTTATGGAAAGTATCTTTGGCAGGAGTGGGAGAGACAAAGCCCAGGAAAATGGATGAAGTCTCTTGCTTCCCTTCTTTATGGCAACAAGACCACTGGGGAGGCCAAAAGGATCCAGTTGCCCAACCCTGCAGAGCATGGTTATCCATTTGGAGATCCTTTTGAGTTACTCTAGAGCTTGGCGCATCCCCAGTTTGCCTCCCTGGTACGCTGCAGGCTTTCTCCCACTTCAGCAGCACATCTTCGGCAGGAGGGGTGCTATTCCTCCCCTGCAGCCCGTGTGGCAGAAGCTGTTTGCCAGCCTCTGTGGGAGTTACTGTTACGTTCGTGGAGACGGACAAGTTTTGAAGTGGAAAATACGACTCGGAATAGCTCCGCCTCACTCCTATTCCCTAGAAACACGACTTCAACGAGGCTTACTTTGAGCGTCTGCGAGGCGCTGAGGGTATGAAAGCGTATTGCAGAGCGAGCAAGCTCATACCATCAAACACAGCAAGCTAGTACAAAAATTTAAGCGATGTAGTGCAGCGCTGATCTAAAGTGGTCTGGAATACAATAAAAGGTGAATCTTCTGTCAGAGTTACAGCAAATAATTTTTTTTTTTCCCTGGGCAGACTTTGAGGATGGCTCTATTTATTCTTGTATTTCTTCCCAGTCGTTTTGGATGTGACTGAAACTGGCTGTTCTTAGGGTTGGATTCCGACTGAATGAGAGGGTTTTGCTCCAGCCTCTGCCTGACCTTGGGTTACAGGCACTTCAGAAAGCACAAGCAGAGCTGCACGAATAACCCACTTCATGGCTAAGTCGTATTGGCCCCATAAATACAACTTGGGACGGGTTTCCATCGGGGTAGGCTGGTTTGCAGCCCAGCTCATCCTGGAAGAGAGTGTGGGACTGCCTTGGGGGGGGAGGCGGGGGGAACCAACCCACCAAATTTGCTTAAAAAAATAATTGCCGTTATACTCCTTCCCAGAGTGGAGGGGGAAGGATGGGGGGAGGCAGCAGAAACACGGTATGCATTTATTTTTAAGTAGTAATATATACCCGAGTCGTTTCAGACCACATTTATTCTCTGGGATGTTTATGTGTTCACGCTGAACATGGAATAACAGAGCGTATAAGGATATCTAATATTAGTGAAGAAGAAAATGACTGCTATAGTACTTTCCACTCTCAGTTCCTTCTCCACTAATGCCCTTACACCTTTCTTTTTCAGGCTTTTTGTAGCATCCTAAACAGAAGGATATTGAAGGGAGCTGATTCTGCTTTGATCCTTATGCTTGTTGTCAAAGCGCTTGGGATTGAAGAGACTGTTGGCTACAATTGACTGTGACAATTAGGAGATGATCAGAGCCCTAGAGTGGAGCACTTAAAGGGTAATTTACATGTCAGTTTGTCGAATAAAAAAAAGATATTCAGCTAAGATTTTTTTTTTCCCCTTAGAGCCTTGTAAACTGCAATTTGTGCTCTAGTAAGAAAAACCTGGCAGAGGAGTTAGGATAGCCATTTCCATTTGAAAAGAGGCAATCATAAGGCCACTGCTGAGCCTATTGTCCACTAAAAATGCTGATTTGCAGTCAGGGAGTGAAAGAGTGGAGCCATCACTAAATAGAACCTCGTGCAAGGTAACTCCCCCTTGGTGGCTTTCTAATGTTGGCTGAAGGTTTTATATACCTTAAATCCTGCATTTACTATCATTATAACATTGTTACTGATCATGAATGTCCTTTATCACAACAACAAAAAAAAAAGGTATTGAGGGGGAGGTGGGTGGAACAGGAGCTACCAGCCAGTTGATAGGCTCACGCCAGCTATCTATTGTATCACATCTTTCTTATTCTCTTGCCTTTTGTATGCCATCACAATTTTCTTCTTGTCACCCTTTGCCATTCAGGCCCCTTCCATAACAGTTTTCTCATAGGCTTTCCGTACCTATTTACGCTTCATTTTAGACACACTCCCAGCAGATTTTTAGCGTTTTCCATGTTTAACCTGCAGGGAAAGGGAAAGAGAGAGGGAGGTGATGGTAGCTGTTCAGTTCAGAGTTTGCCTTTCTGTAACTGCATCGCGATTAGGCTGCAATAAAGACTGTATAACGCACAGGTCGGAGAGAGGACTGAAGTTAAGGCAGCCAATTATTAAATAAACGTGTCATCAGTCCTTTTTTCTTAATGTGATAGCTCAGATGAACCTAGAGTTGCTTTGACTGTAGAGTTATACGAACTTACAAAAATATCAAAACCCAACACCTCCCTCATTATCCTGGTTGGTGTGAGCTGTAGCATATGTGATATTCCACACAGTTTAAGGAAGGGATATTAGTAGATACATTTGAGGTTCCAGTGTTTGTATATGCAAATAAGTGTATTTATTTTGAGGTTGCATCGTAGGTTTTTCTTCCAGAGATGGTATTGGCTCCGTTTTATCTCCCCAAAAGAAGAAACGCTTATATATGCCAGTTTGGGAATGAGAATTAGACTTTGCTTTGTCTTGATTACGACCAAGTAGCCTTTGTTGCCCAGACCTGCGTTACCATAAAAACCCAGGGACTACGTTTCTGGAGAAGTTTTGTGGCTTTCAATAAAAGCCAAGGGAGTACACAACTGGTCTGATTCTGATCCCAGTGGCAGAGCCTGGTCAAGCACCACTGACCTAAACAGATTTGGGATTTCTGGTAGTGCCAGTAGGGTAAGGATCGGGCCCTGGGTGTCCGTAGGGTCACCAAAATGCCCTTTCCTTAGTTGTATGCCTTACGTCCTTAGGCTTTTGTATGTTGAACACCAGACAATGAAGTTTCTATTTCTAAACTTGTACTAGCAACATGTTTTAACCTGGCTTCTCTACGTGGTGAAGAAATACTTCAAAATATTTCTAAACTGTGCCGCATTCCTCTTCACTGTAAGGTTTAATTCAAAGAAAATCTTTTAATACATGGGTTTCCTTCCTCAGGAGGATTGTTATGTTACGTTGTCATTTTCTCCAGGATGCTATAGATGTGAGCTGGTGGCTTTTACCCTCTCCTGCTGTTGTACTAAACTTTTTGAACATCCCAATGTTTGTATGTGTTTATCTCTGTATCCAATGTAAAGAACAAACAGGAATAAATAAAATAAGGTACGAGGAGTAAACAGTATGACAGGGCTAGTCTGGAATGACTTTGGCTTCATATGTGGCTGCAGAACCGAGGCAGTGGTAAATCTGTATTAAAAAAAAGAAATAAAAAAAGTCAGGCATAGCAGGAGGTCCTTGTCTCCCAGGTAATGGCTAAATGACGAGCAGATGAGCCATCGTCATATTGATTTAAGCATTTTGTTCCAGCCAGTCACAATTAACTTTGATTTGTTTTTACTTTCCCCTTACAGGTTTGCATTTTAAGGACTCTCAGAGCACTAATTGTACAAAATTCTAGTAACTGCGCATTCTCTTGCTGGAAAGGTAATAGATGAATGAATGATTTTGGGATTCCCTATACCTTAGAATTAACTTAATTTTTTGCAATGAGCAGGAAGAAGAAAGTTTTACTCGGTGGCAATGCATTTTGCAAAGTCTTAATTTTTGGGGCGTAGGTTAAAAAAAAATTCTTCTCTAAAACTTTTGGAATGGAAAGTTGATTAGGATTCAACTGAAGTGTGCTTTTTAAATAAACTATCAAATCTACTGCTCACGTTACTAAACATGATTTTTAAATAAATTAATGTACGTATTGATTATAATGCCAAAAAGCATATTACAGTGTCCCTAGAATTGCCTTTCTTGCTCAAAAATACACAGAGAGCAAAAGTCCGCATATTCACAGTAAAAATATACTTCCTTATGCAACCCTGGGTTATACAGATTTAGATCTAATTTAGGTTTTAAGTTCACAAGAATAAATCTTACAAGTGTAATGGCTTTTTATATGTGAGAAATTGTATTGACGGTAAGGCATTGTACAACTTGACTTCTGTAGGTTTGAAATAGTTAAAGATCATGACAAATTATGCGTAGTGAAATACTATGACCCCATCCAGTACCTATCTTCTCATTCAGTCTGAAATATATCCCTTTATTGCTTTGTGAATTAATAATATGATGTTGGACAACTACAGATGACTTCTTGTTAATTGGAATTAGAATTTCAGATGCGTGCTATGATGCATCAGAACTTTCTCTGTTTTCTGCTAATAGGACACAGCGAGTGAATGGCAGAATGTTTTTCAGGAGCAGGAAGGGAAAATGATCTCCTGATTTAAACAAGATGTTACCTTGAGGAAAGACACCTAACTTAATGTCTGGTTTTCGGTGAAATCTCTCAAAATTGTGGCCCTTCTCAAAACTGGGTATTTGAGCAAGTGTTGAACTAGAGATCCATGATGTGAAAAAGTCGTCTGATCTCTGCAGTGGTAGAGAAGATACCGAGTATATGGCTTATAGCTACATAAATTTGTAGTCTTTACTAATTGGTCTTTTTACTAGATCAGACCAGATCTTCAAGTGACAAAAGAAGTGAACGTAGCTCCACCATGATCTATGAGGCAGCTGAAGCTCCACAAAATGTGTTTTTATCTGGTAAATATCAGAGAGGGCAAGAATACCCTTGGAAAGCAGTTCTCAGAGGACCATGCTACTCCGGGTGTCCCATCTTAAGTGAATTTGAAAATTTACCAGGTGTTCCTCTGCATCTCCTGGCTCACCTATAGTCTTGAAAAATCTTGCCCTCGGTGCAGTAGCGGTGGTGTATTTCAGGTTTCACTGTACCCCACATAATTTTAAAACTAAAACTGAAAATGGAAACTTTACTGATCTTGCCTCCTTTTTATTTTAAGCTGGGCCTCACTGCAGAGTTTGGACTAGAAGCATAGTCACGTAAGAGTTTATTCCCATGAAGTTTTCAAAAAGAGGGTGGGGAAAAAAAAGATTGCCCTGGTGCAGGCTGTTTTTCAAGAGTCCCTCCCAAAATGCAGAGCTAGGGCCAAATTTACTGCCAATGTAACTGGAGATGGTTCTGTTGGGGCAAACAGAGGCGAGCTCATTTCTGTCCACTCAACGTGTAGGCACAAGTTTTGCTTTCGGAGGCAAATCTACAGCTGAATTGTGAACGTTTTGAGATGTCTCTTTTGTATATGAGAGTGTCTTTACTGTAAATTGGCTAAGTTGTCTCTAATTTCAAATAGACTTCTAACCTTGATGGCCTCTGCCATGGTTGTGTGTCTGTTTGCCACGCAAACCCAATACAATGTCCTAGCCCAGTAGAGAGTCCTTGGAAGCTCTGAATGTGTAAGGACGGAGCTTACCATTGAGTTAATTACGATTCAGTAAGGGATGCAGATGAAACCAGATCACTCCCACTCCCGTTGAGGGGCTGCTGGGTGCCTTAGCGTACGTCGACCCGTGTCGGAGCTGGCAGGAGTGGTCCATTTGGATGTACCCAAGCAACGTCCCCTTTCCTCTGTGACAACTGGAGTCGGAGCTGCTAATTCACCCCAGTGACAGCGGAGTCTGGCTGAAAGGGGAAGAATCATTTGTATTTGCCTTCAGAATGCTGAGGCTCCAATCAAAAAAGCGTAAGAAATATTGGGCAAAATAGAGATCTGCACATACATATTAATTCATTATTTATACCATTCAGGTTTTTAACAGTTAGCAATGGTGATGACATGAATATTAAACTGCAGTGTTGAAATGGCTCTTAGGTGAAGGACAGTAGAGACACAAAATGTTTCATTCTGGCAAAGTGGTGAGGCATCTCAGTACCCCCAAGGTACACAATCAAGAGAGTTTAATGCCTCCTTAGCCCAGAGCATGAGGGTTTGCATGTCTCTCATCCCTATGGTCTGTTTTCTCTAGTGTACAAGGTACAGGATAGGTGGTGAGGAAGGAAGAAGAAACCTTCTTATCTGAAGAAGGGTGAGATAACAGCTACTGTGCTGCTTGGAGAAGGGAGGTATCTGGTTCAACAGCTGCATGAGTGAAGGTGATAGTGTTATTCTGTGTCATCATAATCTGTATGTTGTCCTATGATGATTGAGGTAGTGTTGGTATCCACCGCCTCGAGCCTCACCCCATGGTGTCAATGCTGGCTCTGGGAGCGACTGGGAGAGTAACCTGTGTTACCTTCCACTCAGGGTGTCACTTAGGTGACATCCATGACACTACACTGATTTCCATCAGTTGGTAATCATGATAATTTTATAGCAAATGGACTATCTGTTCCTTTCCCGAGCAAAAGAAAAGATGGTAAATGAAAGGGTTTCCAAAGCACAACTATATTTATTGTTGGCTATCAAAAGGAAATGACACTTTGCATTCTTATCTGAGATATAAATGGAAATGCCTTACTCCGTACGAGAAAGGAAAATCACAGAAACAATTCAGAATTCCAGTTTGCTTTCCTAAATGTGGTTACTATGATGTTATGAGCCTGGTGGCATTTCATAAGAATAATCTCTTATAACCTCTGTTGTGGAGCACACATACCTGGATGTTCAACGTGTTCCTCCTTTTGCTGTTGGATGTACAACCACGGGACAAAATAACGTGTCAGAGAGCTGAAGGTAACTATGGAGGAAGCCACGACCCAGCACACCCCTCACCGAGCTTAAACTGCCAGTGCCCTGTCATACAAGGAAGCATCACTCGCTGGTGTTTACTTTGCTTTTATGCTGAATCCTTACCTAAAGGAGGATATGTCCAGAAGCGTCAAGTTTGAAGAATAGAGCTGAAATAATGTGATAGCTGTATTGTACCTGCGATCACAGATTGTTGTTCAAGGTAAGCTAAGATGTAACAGCGGAGGGTGTAGGGCTGCTTTTCCATCTTCCTGCCAGTAAAGGAGGTGATTTCTGAAGAGGTCTGCATGAGAGAGAGACTTCCCAACAGAGACAGTCCTGTAACGCCCTTGTGGTACACACGGCCTTAATGGTGAGAAATAATTTCCCTTGACCAGCACTTTGGCTCTGTTGTATATACAATTAACAGATTAGAGTGTGCACTTGGAAATAAAGCAGAAGACAGACTTTCTTTTTTTTAAAAAAAAAAAAAAGTTGTACTTATTGAGCTGTAGTACCTAGTTCTGTATACGGTTGTAACTCCATTCAGGCACGTGGCATCGCTCTGCATGGAGCAGGGACCCGCACCTGAGCTCCAAGCTCTTTGGTGTCATCTCAGGCCATCAGATGGGACAGCGTGGTACAAAGCGGCCCCAATGTAAGCGTGGATCTTTCTCTAGCAACCTGCAAAGAGAAAATGGTTAAAAGTTACTGGTTTGAGGATCTTATCTTATTAAACACATACACAAATATCTCATGAAGTCCATAGCTTGACTTTGTTTAGATAATTACACTTTTCTTTTGATCCACGATACCAACCAGGCTCTTGAAATCACCAAGACAAAACCATGGGCTTCTGCCTGGACACGTGCCAGAAATGGGGCCAAGAGACGCCTGGATTCGGGTAAAAATCCGGCTTTTGGGTTTCTGTGTGGCCCGTGGTGGGACAGATGCTGACCCCAGGTGCAGTTGTGGAAGCTGGATGCTGACCCCACGCTGCCGTAAAACCCAAGCGTGGGAGAAGGGAACTGAAGCCTCAAGTTTGCGGCGCTTTAAGTAAGTCTGAGGCTGATGAGAAAATTAGCTTTGACATTCTGAATTCATGCTGAAAAGTGTAAGGGGAAAATGGGATGATTGTTATTAATAATCAGTCGCAGAAGTCAAATGTCTGAAGGACTAGTTGAACTCTAACGATACGCTCTTAAAAATCTGAAATGAACTCTCCATAAAAGTTTTTAAAACTTGGGATATTAGTTCATGTGCGTTTCTTTAATGTCTGATTAGCAGAAAGTGTAGAACAGCTGTTTTCCCCCGTTCTTCAGAGATAGCTAACTCTTGCCTCTTCCTTTAAAATGTAAAATATGCATCGCAGTTTGGAAAACATTCACAAAAGATTACTTCATACTGTGAATTGGAGCTGCCTTCCAGAGGGATACGTTATAGCCTGGTCAGATGCAATTGCCTCTTTAAAAAAGTTTTGCCATCTCGATAAACTTTCATTAACAACTCAGCGTAGCGTGGGATACATTATTTATAAGCCAGGAATTTCTCCTTTAAGGACATATAGAGCCAGATACTGAAATAATGTCAAAACTGCAATTTTTCCATTGGAGACGATGAGAGTGCATTTGCTTACGTTTATTCCCAATTCCATTCCAGTGACATTCCGACTATAATTTTAATTCTTCTGTAAAGAAAATATTTTGACAACAAAGAAAGACATTAATGATGATTGAAACTTGCTTTTTCTCTCCTTTTCCTCCCGCGCTGTTGTTTTTCAACCCACCATGTCCTTTTTTTCTCCCCCCCCTCCCCACCCTCCCCAATATCTGTTAAAAAGTCCCTTTCTCAAGCGAGCGATGAGCAGAAATAAGCCCATCGGCCGGGAAACGGTGCAGCCCCCTCCCAGGTGGGAATAGACACTCACTCCTATTCTCTTCCTTTGCCACCATTTTGTTCCAGCCCTGAAAAAGCAGCAAATGGTGGTTATTGTTTCTTTGCAGGGTATGGTTTTGTACTGGATCCATGTGCAAAGTGTAAACATGTCATCAGTCCTCATTTGCTATATCCAAAAACATTCCCCATGTCCATATTTGATTTTCAAGTGCATCTGTGCACTGATTGAAACCCTCCCAACATGCTGCTACACAAATGCAAACCCACACATTGCTGATTTTGAATCAAATGCTCTTCTGCTTCCACACTTCCATTTCAAA